>NC_092281.1:14879718-14909718 GCF_036320965.1 Panulirus ornatus
CATCCCCATCTTCCGGGCCCTTCACCCGCAATGTGCTAAGCGGTACAGAGATGGGAACCTGGCACTGCTTCATCCTTATAAATAATGTCCTGATGGATGCGCCAGCTCGATGGACGTACGCCGGAGACTGAGGTCAACGTCGACAACACCTCTCCCAACTGCACCGCCCTTTTAGAACCAACGTTCAACTCCCGAGCTGTAGCGCAACCCAATCTTTGTGTAAAAACTTGTCTGTTTATTCTCCTCATCCCCATTTCAAAGTCATGCTGTCTATTGCCTATGGCTGTAGTTGATTAAATAAATAGGAAATTATAACTATGATAACTATTATCATTATCATTAGTATCATTATCAACATCCCTGCTTGGTTGGCCTTTAGGCCCATCAACTGCCAAGGGTCATTAAGGCAGTCAACGCAAGCTACATCCACCGCCGATAAATCTTTCACACCTTCAGGTGATGAGGATAATCCTGAAACCACACACACATCCTCTCACCACGTATGTGACCCTTGTATCATTATCATCATCATGATAATAATCATTGTTATGATCGGTGTCATTTTCATTATCATCGCAACGCGGAAATTAAGCCTTCAGCTCCAAGCAAGTAACGCACAAACAATAAAACGCAACGTTAAACTATAAATACTTTAGGTATGGTGAGTGACAGACAGCGACTAACGTTAAGTGACACACCCTTGCGAACACCTGCTTTGACACAGACACCATCGACAGACCTATGACCTACGCTGGATGAGACGGACTATCTACCTGGTTTCCACACGTTACACCTCAACCTGTTCAGCGATATACAAGTGGCCCATAAATTATACGAACTCCAAGTTGGAATCAGATACGCGTTGGGCGCACACGTCAACACTGATGTTGTCAGCCAACATTTGCCACAGAGGAGGAGGTGTTGGTCCTCACGAGATAAACATTTAAGGTGTCCGAAAACATCTTCAAGCAACACACTGGGAGGGAGCGTCAGAACCTGTGTGTGTGTGTGTGTGTGTGGAGATATCAATATATTATGGGACCTCACGTCTTAACAATATCCGAGAAACGATAACACCGTGAAGATAAAAGAACTGACATTCTACAAGTAAAGGATTTGCTCCTTATGAAGCACAAAGTGAACCTGGATCGTGTGTATCGTAGTGTGGGGCTCAGGGTAAGGCTGTGGAGGTCATCACCTGAGGAAGCTGCCGTGCAGGGTGCTCAGCGAAGGGAATAATCCTGGACCCCTGACACTTGTTTCTCTCCTGCCACACTGTACAACACTCCACAGCCCACAGGACGTGAGGACGGTCTGAACACCTTTCTCCTAATATGAATGTGCACATCATTAGAAAACATTGGATATATATATATATATATATATATATATATATATATATATATATATATATATATATATATATATATATATATATTCAGGGAGCGTTAGGAAACATCCTGTCCATTTTAGAAAAGCAAATTTCATTAGTCGTATTGATTTTGTGAAATTAGTTTAGCGCTAGAATAGAATAGTCATATAAAAAAAAACATTTTACCAATGATTATATATCTAAAGACTGAAAACTATTTAGATAAACCTATAATTTCATGGGAACAAAAAAAAATATCTAAACGTGCGTTGCCGGGTGGCCGACCTCAGCGCGTCCAGTGAGGAAGGCAGACCCAGCACACGCACCCTTTTACTCCCGCGACTCCCTCCACACTCAACAGATGGCTCTCACTGCCGCTCAACTACTGCTTATCACCGGCCGAGGCAGATGGCCTGGGTCAATAACGGCAAACTAAACCAAATCTAGCCGAGCCTCTATGCTGAAACACGACGCAAAATAATGGCAGACACGATATGTGACACCCAGTGACCGATCAACACCAGAGCAGGTGAGCTGTACGGTGCTGGACGGGTTCCAGGCCCCGCGGCTGTGAGACGGAACCCTACACCTAACCGTCTGTCTTGCTTGCTAGAGCCATCTGTGGACCAACTGAGGAAACTGGCCGGGTGCGCTACACTCCTGCTAGACCCCCTGTTGATTAATGTCTCCCCCTGTGATGTTTACCACATTCCCCCCCGGTAGGGAAAGATTAGTCTATTATCATCATCATTTGGCTCTGTCACCTCCTGAAGGCGTAAACCCGTACTCGGGCAGCAGTAGAAGGGGAACGAAGAAGTGGTTCTACAATGTGTTACGGTGTCCCTAGGAGTCTGGTTCTAAAGGTCGTTGTCACATGGTGAGACACACCCGCGAAAACGCGAACCACAGACATATACAACTGCGAGATATCGTCGCACGTCTGCGATACATCGCGACACGACGTAACGCATCTGCAGCGCTCCGACACGTCATCGTCGCCTCATCCGCAAAACTGATGCAAAACATCACTACACATCGTCACCACATCTACGACACATCGTCACCACATCTACGACACATCGTCCCACATTATACGAGGCACAAAAACCTCACTTTGTGTGCTCTTCATAACGCCAATACATGGATGACTTGGTAAAAAGAGTGGATCACTACGGACGACGTCTGAATGTTTCCCAGGACAGGTGTGTCCCCAGGCCTGGTCAGCGGTCACTTGGGACCTTCAGCACCACACGTTTTAATAAGTCCAACCTGTCCGTCAACTCCTCTTTTAAAGATTCATCCTCGGCGCTTAAGTATAAATAATTCACCGGATGAGACAGGTGCTGCTGGAAAAAACTCAACTCATTAACGAGCAGACCAGTCAGAGTGACGGCAAATGGGCGTATAATTTATATTCTGATGATATCAACGCGTGTGTGTGTGTGTGTTCTGTGGATAATGATGCCAAACATGCCCTCGATAATGTTACCTGATGAGTCCGATGAGCACATCGATGACTAGCTACCTTTCGATCTTATTCTGCACATTGATCGGTGCAGCAGGACGATGTAAATCATTTCTGATCATGTACACGTTAATATTCCCTCTGAGTCTCTGTTATTCTTCCATGATTTTATGGCAGGTGCTTTCTGACTGAAGCAGAGTTCAGCGTTGGGCGAAACTTTATTCTATTTTCGGTGTCTGAACGTTGATGACTGATTGATATCGCTGAAGTTTAATAGTAGCTTCGGGCAGGACTGGCTGACTAATGCTGGCGGCCCTAGGCTGACGCCCCGACCTACCCCGGTCTGGCTGATGTCTGAACACTTGCCTTGGTCTGCTGACGTGTGGACATTCTAGTTGGCCCATCTGACGTCTGTGCAAGAGCTCCTGCAAAATGCTATGTGCTTTTTTTTTCTCTCTGTGAGTGTGCGAGCTACGGTCTCTGTCTCTCTTTGAATACGAGCCTGTTATGCGTGTGTGTGTGTGTGTGTGTGTGTGTGTGTGTGTGTGTTTTATTACGTGCGTACGAACTATCGCCCACCATGTATTTCCCTGTGTCTGAATTACTTTTACGTATGTCTCTCCCTGCGTACCAACTCCATTTTTGTGTGCTGGTCTCCCTCCCTTTACCCGCAAATTCTTATTTAGATGACAAGGCACAAGCAAAACACGCGCCGATCGTGGCCATCTTGGATGAAACGAAAAGTGAAGAGATGTGAGGAAAAGTAAAAGGTAATAATTAATTCGAATTCCTTCGGTAATTGTAGATTTAACACTTAAAGGTATAGAGTTTATATGAAGGGGAAAAGACGAAAGAAGGAGGAAAATTTTGTAGTCAATCCTCAAGTGGCTGCTCTCCTCATGGTAGATGGAGAGGCCTGGTTGACGAGAGAGGTGATAGGTGGAGTCAGAAAGGACAGAAGGCCTTTTTGGCTCCATCTAGCTAAGAGAGAGAGGTGGAAGAAGTGCCACCCTTGACACATATATGAGCAGCACTCCTCACTAGGGTGAACAAAACCCCATGTAGATACGGAGGAGCACCAAATGGGAAACATAATGCCCTGCACTCGAATTAGGTGTGTGTATATCTCAGTCATGTTTACACCTTTTACATTCTCGTGTACACATAAAAAAAAAATTTGATAAACAACGCGAACGTTACCCACCAACCTCAGCCACAAATCCGTGCACTCTAAAGGCCTTAATTAACATGAGGGACATTCTAAAGACACAAACAGATGTTAATTATATTCTTAAACCCAGGTGGATCGTCCCCTTGCTGGGTATGGCCAGGCACCTCATAATTACCGTGGCTATTTATAGCCCTAGCACCAGCCTGGGATCACACTGGGATCTTTTCCGCGGCAGCTACCTGGGATGTAGTGTTACTATTTTTTGCCCCAAGCACCTACCCGGATTTGCGCTGCGTTACTATATTTCGTCCAATCACCTACTTAGGCCTGAATTGTGCGACTTTTTTATGGCACTTGTCGTGAGACTATATCGTACGACCCTTTTTTTTTTTCTTTGCACCAAATTGGGAAAGTATCGCCTGATTATCATCTCGCCGAGCACCTCCTGCACGATGGTTTTTATGTGACTCATTTCAGTTCTAAAATGCTTAGAGAATAGCTTCGTTATTTCGCAGAATCTCACCTGCGGTGTATATGAACATCTTCAAGGTACTGTGGTGCTATTTCCGGGTCGGCCGGAGGAGGAATTTCACCTAGGGAGGCTTAATTTACATCCTCATTGTGTAAACTTTAAATGGGAGTCGTCGGCGATGGGCACCGGTGTAAATAATGCCTAAATGCCCCTGGGCGGAAAACGCCACAGGTGTTGGGGGTTGCGCTTCCTAATTAGCTATCGTAGGTGGACGACGGCACCTGGAGGGTGGGTTGTGGACACAAGGTTGAGGGGCAGTGGAGTGGATGAGTGTTGGCTGCCACAAGCTACTAGGAGCTTAGCATCATGTGGTGGTGAGGGTGGGTGGGAGTGTAGGTGTAGTAGTGTGGGGGTATTGGTGTCTGTGTTGACGTGGTCGGTGGTGTGTCAGACACGTAGTCGTGTTGATGTGTGGGTGTTGCTTGGAAGATACCGCGGGCTGCGTCTGTGTCGGCGGAGGAGGGAAATTTCTGTGGGTGTATAGGTGTGTCGTGTGGTGTGAGGGTGTGGATCGAGTTTCAGAGTGTGGTACGGGTTCGAGGGCTTGGGATAGGTGACGGTGTGGTTCGACTGTAAGGGTGTGGCCCGGGTATGTGGGTGTGGCGTAAGGAGTGTGGGTGTGGCACGGGTGGATGTGTGGGTTTGGCGCGGATGTGCGGGTGCGGCGTGGGTGTATGGGTGTGGCACGGGGATGTAGGTGCGGCGCGAGTGTGAGTATAGCGTGGCTCTGTGAATGTGTGTGAGGGTGGCGTTGGTATGTAAGCGTAGTGCAGGTGGGTGTGTGAGTGAGACGTGTGTGTGTGTGTGTACCGTGGGTGTGTGAATGTGACGTGGGTGTGTGAGGCTACCGTGGGTGTGTGAGTGTGACGTGGGAGTGTGAGTCTACCGTGGGTGTGTGAGTGCTACTGGAAGTAGTGGAGCCTCGGGCTGTTGCACAAGCCTTTAAAAAGAAGTCCTGGATAACACCTGGACTCTTTCATAGCAACTGGTCCTGGGGAAAACATGAATAAATAAATACTGCACATGGAGGAAGATTTACGCTCGTGCGGCGCCATCTCTTGAACCATTTTTCGTATCATACAACTTTTTAGACTTTTATACACCATCTGCATTTACTATTTCTTCATTAGTTTATTCCATTAATTCATCACTCTAAGTCTATTATCATCCCAGCATCCTTCGAAGAACTGTTACTCTGTGTGTGTGTGTGTGTGTGTGTGTGCAGCTATACATACAGGCATAAAACCATAAAGGGAATCTAATCTACTCACTTCCATTAACCACTCAGACTCAACAACAACAAACACTCCCTCTGAATGCCCCATCTTCCCCTCCATCAAAGCACTCCCCCGTCCACACACACACACACACACACACACACACACACACACACACACACACACACACACACGGTGAGAGTGTGTATGGTCTTACGTTTATCCTGAACACCAGAAGAAGGTGCTCAGGATCTTCAGACTTTTGGGTGCAAATTGACGTTGCGACCTTAAATGACCCCGGCACAGTCGAAGGGTTTAAAGCGTGAATAACCAAATATGCCAAGACCAGAGCTCACATCTCTGGTACATTCTGCCACCTACATTCAACAGTTCCATTCTCAGTCGTGATAATAAACACAGACGCTTGCTAATAGTCGTAACACTCGCATGCACACGTACATGAATGCATGCCTCCCTCTTCACACACACACACACACACACACACACACACACACACACACACACACTCAGAAACATCCTCAGACCCTCTGGCTAACCACCTCTCTCTCTCTCTCTCTCTCTCTCTCTCTCTCTCTCTCTCTCTCTCTCTCTCTCTCTCTCTCTCCACACATCTGTAGGGCAATTACTTCAACCCTGAGGCCAGCCGGAGAGACTTCACTGAGTGGGCCTTGCAGCGCTGAACACTCGAGATATACGTAACTCGCGACAAAAAAATCCCTATGACAAAAACCCAACAGAACGTAATTTCACAACTTGAATATTTCGTCATGCCAGTGATGACCTTCAGCAAATGAACCGTTATCCTTTATAGTAAATCCCACTCCGTCTGAAACCCTCTCACCTCCACCTCGCTCCATCTCCTCTCTCTCTCTCTCTCTCTCTCTCTCTCTCTCTCTCTCTCTCTCTCTCTCTCTCTCTCTCTCTCTCTCTCTCTCTCTCTCTCCGTCTGGGCTAAAATTTCGGCCTCGGACCAAAGAATTTTTCTTTTCTCATTCCTACGGTGGCCTCACGAGCACGATAACATGGTTTGAAGGGCGGGGTTCGGCACACTGGCCTCCTTTTTTTTAACTCGCCCCTTCCTCTGAGGTCTTGCACAGCACGTGTGTTATCAATGTGGCGTGGAGGAACACTGTCCCAAAACTGGCACCAAGCTGACGGTACGATGGAGCTCGCCCGGTACGAGCGGTTGCGCCGGAACGTTCACCTGGCGCTCAACCAGCGAAGAGGACGACGCCGGTGTAACCAGTAATTAGCCTCCCTGCCAGCGAGCCACGACGAGTCCTCTAATCATCACAAACTACCCAAACACCGGAGCAACGAGTCTGCGAGCTAACCACCAATACACGAAATGGAAATGGTTCGGCCCTATCCCCCCCGGAGCAAGTCGTCACGACCCTGGCATCTGTCTGATCTGACCTAAGGTCAAAGAGCAGGTCGTCTTACTCCAACGTCTCGTGTGCCGGAGTACTCACGGGTCGTACCGTCAAAGCCAGAGGGATAACTGTCGTGCTTAAAGGTCGTACCACCGTGATCAATAGTCGTAACGTTGCGCTTAAGGGTCGTACGACAGCGCTCAAGTGTTGCACCGCAGCGCTCAGGGGCCGTACCGCAGCGCTCAAGGGTCGTACCGCAGCGCTCAAGGGTCGCACCGCAGCGCTTAAGGGTCGTACCGCAGCTCTCAAGGGTTGCACCGCAGCGCTTAAGGGTCGTACCGCAGCTCTCAAGGGTCGCACCACAGCGCTTAAGGGTCGTACCGCAGCTCTCAAGGGTTGCACTGCAGCGCTCAAGCGTCGTACCGCAGCGCTCAGGGGCTCAAGTAATAAAAACATACAGTATAAAATACGGGTAAGACATTTAGCTGACGAGCCAGAGTTTTTACCAACAAGAGAGCGCGTTAACTACGCGTTCATTATGTATGACCTGCCAGGCCACAGTGTCAGACTTACTGGGGAAAAAACACCCAGTAATGACGCACCTGTCAGTGCACGAGTGAGGCGCAATACGTATCCTGGGATATGTAGCTTTACGTCCGAAAAAGGATGGGTACAGAACGCAAAGTTTATTCCACGAACTAATGTCTGGCAAACTGTGTGTATATATATATATATATATATAATTGAAAGTTGATGGAGAGAGGTGGGTGATTATTGGTGCATATGCACCTGGGCATGAGAAGAAAGATCATGAGAGGCAAGTGTTTTGGGAGCAGCTGAATGAGTGTGTTAGCGGTTTTGATGCACGAGACCGGGTTATAGTGATGGGTGATTTGAATGCAAAGGTGAGTAATGTGGCAGTTGAGGGAATAATTGGTATGCATGGGGTGTTCAGTGTTGTAAATGGAAATGGTGAAGAGCTTGTAGATTTATGTGCTGAAAAAGGACTGATGATTGGGAATACCTGGTTTAAAAAGCGAGATATACATAAGTATACTTATGTAAGCAGGAGAGATGGCCAGAGAGCGTTATTGGATTACGTGTTAATTGACAGGCGTGCGAAAGAGAGACTTTTGGATGTTAATGTGCTGAGAGGTGCAACTGGAGGGATGTCTGATCATTATCTTGTGGAGGCTAAGGTGAAGATTAGTAAGGGTTTTCAGAAAAGAGGAGTGAATGTTGGGGTGAAGAAGGTGGTGAGAGTAAGTGAGCTTGGGAAGGAGACCTGTGTGGGGAAGTACCAGGAGAGACTGTGTACAGAATGGAAAAAGGTGAGAACAGTGGAAGTAAGGGGAGTGGGGGAGGAATGGGATGTATTTAGGGAATCAGTGATGGATTGCGCAAAAGATGCTTGTGGCATGAGAAGAGTGGGAGGTGGGCTGTTTAGAAAGGGTAGTGAGTGGTGGGATGAAGAAGTAAGAGTATTAGTGAAAGAGAAGAGAGAGGCATTTGGACGATTTTTGCAGGGAAAAAATGCAATTGAGTGGGAGAAGTATAAAAGAAAGAGACAGGAGGTCAAGAGAAAGGTGCAAGAGGTGAAAAAAAGGGCAAATGAGAGTTGGGGTGAGAGACTATCAGTAAATTTTAGGGAGAATAAAAAGATGTTCTGGAAGGAGGTAAATAGGGTGCGTAAGACAAGGGAGCAAATGGGAACTTCAGTGAAGGGCGTAAATGGGGAGGTGATAACAAGTAGTGGTGATGTGAGAAGGAGATGGAATGAGTATTTTGAAGGTTTGTTGAATGTGTCTGATGACAGAGTGGCAGATATAGGGTGTTTTGGTCGTGGTGGTGTGCAAAGTGAGAGGGTTAGGGAAAATGATTTGGTAAACAGAGAAGAGGTAGTAAAAGCTTTGCGGAAGATGAAAGCCGGCAAGGCAGCAGGTTTGGATGGTATTGCAGTGGAATTTATTAAAAAAGGGGGTGACTGTATTGTTGACTGGTTGGTAAGGTTATTTAATGTATGTATGACTCATGGTGAGGTGCCTGAGGATTGGCGGAATGCGTGCATAGTGCCATTGTACAAAGGCAAAGGGGATAAGAGTGAGTGCTCAAATTACAGAGGTATAAGTTTGTTGAGTATTCCTGGTAAACTATATGGGAGGGTATTGATTGAGAGGGTGAAGGCATGTACAGAGCATCAGATTGGGGAAGAGCAGTGCGGTTTCAGAAGTGGTAGAGGATGTGTGGATCAGGTGTTTGCTTTGAAGAATGTATGTGAGAAATACTTAGAAAAGCAAATGGATTTGTATGTAGCATTTATGGATCTGGAGAAGGCATATGATAGAGTTGATAGAGATGCTCTGTGGAAGGTATTAAGAATATATGGTGTGGGAGGCAAGTTGTTAGAAGCAGTGAAAAGTTTTTATCGAGGATGTAAGGCATGTGTACGTGTAGGAAGAGAGGAAAGTGATTGGTTCTCAGTGAATGTAGGTTTGCGGCAGGGGTGTGTGATGTCTCCATGGTTGTTTAATTTGTTTATGGATGGGGTTGTTAGGGAGGTAAATGCAAGAGTCCTGGAAAGAGGGGCAAGTATGAAGTCTGTTGGGGATGAGAGAGCTTGGGAAGTGAGTCAGTTGTTGTTCGCTGATGATACAGCGCTGGTGGCTGATTCATGTGAGAAACTGCAGAAGCTGGTGACTGAGTTTGGTAAAGTGTGTGGAAGAAGAAAGTTAAGAGTAAATGTGAATAAGAGCAAGGTTATTAGGTACAGTAGGGTTGAGGGTCAAGTCAATTGGGAGGTGAGTTTGAATGGAGAAAAACTGGAGGAAGTGAAGTGTTTTAGATATCTGGGAGTGGATCTGTCAGCGGATGGAACCATGGAAGCGGAAGTGGATCATAGGGTGGGGGAGGGGGCGAAAATTTTGGGAGCCTTGAAAAATGTGTGGAAGTCGAGAACATTATCTCGGAAAGCAAAAATGGGTATGTTTGAAGGAATAGTGGTTCCAACAATGTTGTATGGTTGCGAGGCGTGGGCTATGGATAGAGTTGTGCGCAGGAGGATGGATGTGCTGGAAATGAGATGTTTGAGGACAATGTGTGGTGTGAGGTGGTTTGATCGAGTAAGTAACGTAAGGGTAAGAGAGATGTGTGGAAATAAAAAGAGCGTGGTTGAGAGAGCAGAAGAGGGTGTTTTGAAATGGTTTGGGCACATGGAGAGAATGAGTGAGGAAAGATTGACCAAGAGGATATATGTGTCGGAGGTGGAGGGAACGAGGAGAAGAGGGAGACCAAATTGGAGGTGGAAAGATGGAGTGAAAAAGATTTTGTGTGATCGGGGCCTGAACATGCAGGGGGGTGAAAGGAGGGCAAGGAATAGAGTGAATTGGAGCGATGTGGTATACAGGGGTTGACGTGCTGTCAGTGGATTGAATCAAGGCATGTGAAGCGTCTGGGGTAAACCATGGAAAGCTGTGTAGGTATGTATATTTGCGTGTGTGGACGTGTGTATGTACGTGTGTATGGGGGTTGGGCCATTTCTTTCGTCTGTTTCCTCGCGCTACCTCGCAAACGCGGGAGACAGCGACAAAGTATAAAAAAAAAAAAAAAAAAAAAAAAAAAAAAAAATATATATATATATATATATATATATATATATATATATATATATATATATATATATGGCGTTGGACTGACTGGCTGTCGAACTTCTCGGTAATCACTGAGCCAGACGTGGTAACATGCAGGACAAACTGTGGAAAGAGGATTGCATGAACAACCTGAAAAACCTGGTACGATATCCCACACCTCGAAGCGCCCCACGGCCAGACGCACGATCATCCTCCCCTCCACTCCGTTTCGTCGGGACTGACGGCAATACTATATGGAAATGTTTACTTGGCCTTACATAATCCACATATAAGACGACGTTGAGCACAGAGAACGTCCGCTCGATATATCATCTTAGGGTCTTTTTTTTTTTTTTTTCCGAAGGATTCATCAGGCCCCCAAACATGCACGGTGGCCGTGTCCCCCATGTTCCAGTTAAAGCCACCTGCTGACAGTGGCTGTCCGACTGTATGAGTGTTAGGTGTGGCTGCCTCTCTCCGAGCAGCAACACCAACCTCCAACAATGGACACATACGGCGTGCAGCAGGCACACTGGGTGGATGATGTGCTCCCGGAAGGAGTGTGGCTAGAGGGGAGGGCGTGTAGTAGGAAGAGGGAGAAGGCATAAGGCAGGAATAGAGGGCAAGGCGTGTAGTAGGAAGAGAGGGAAGGGCGTGTAGCAGGAAGAGAAGGGAAGGCGTGCAGCAAGAAGACAGGAGAGGACGTATAGAAATAAGAAAGGGGAGGGCGTGTAGCAGTAAGAGAGGGGAGGGCGTGTAGCAGTAAGAGAGAGGAGGGCGTGCAGCAGGAAGAGAGGGGAGGGCGTGTATCAGTAAAAGAGGGAAGGGCGCACTCCAGGGATGAAGAGGATGTGTGGCTGGTAGATGAGCAAGGGGGAGAGTCAGGGGGAAAAGGGGAATACGTGTACTAGGAAGAGAAGTAGAGAGTGTGTCAAGGAGGGAGGCGAGTGTGTGGTTGGGAGAAAGGGGGGGAGGAAGGAGGAAGCCGCACAACTATCCAGGGAGATATACAGAATAGAGGGATTAATAGATGGTGAAACAGAGAGAACGAGAGAGACGATAGTGAGGGAGAAATATACAGTTAGCATGAGCTGAGGGTTAGAGTGAGGGATGTTAGGATGGTGCGAGTGTGGGATAGTGAGGGGCTCAGGATGAAGCAGGAACACCAACTGCACCGTCTACTGCGCTCCGTACGTTGTCCCAGTCAAACTCACACTGCATACAGGTGGAAGGGCAGTGTAAATATGAGCCCGGGCCATGCTAAGGACTGGCGAATCTCCATCATGAAACAGTATGAGAGGGAACGGGCAATCGAGAGACGAGAGCCCGTGGTAGGCCGAGGTGCGGCGGCTCTTTCACAGTAACATCAAAGTGTATTCTGAGAAGGAAGACTATTCAGATGTACACAGCAGCGTTCGGCAGACGGTGGAACACATGCTTAAACCATGGCATAGTGACTGTTTACATGTATCACCAATAACATCGCCTCATTTCAGTTTGTACGCAGAGAGAGGACTCATCGATGAACCTCCTGAGAAGGACGATATGATCCTTGAGCACGACAGCACGACCGTACGGCTCACGTCAAAGGTCAGGCCATCACATCCAGGGGTCGTTCCGTCGTTCTCTGGGGATTAAAAGAAGGTGACATGGACACTGCCCTAAATTACAGATCAGTATCAGTAACAAGTATGGCTGTAAGATCACCATAGAAAAATATCATTAAAGTGTAGTTGACAATTCAACTTATTTCATTTACTAAAGATATTTATCATCTAGATACATACACAAAACATTTCAGTGTGAGTATGGGTTAGGGGAAATTGCCGACCAGTTGGCACAAGTCATTGGTCTTCAAACCGAGGAGTGTTGTTGTTGAAGCGTGGCAGGAGCCATCTCTACATCTGAAGATATTTTTCTCGAGAAAAACGTACTTAAAATGCGAAGAATGTCGAGTGTCTTGAGGGGCACATGTCTCATACACTCAACATTCTAATGTATGCAAATTGTATATGTAATTTCCTGGCTCGGATGACTTATCATGCCTCTTGGCAGCCGCTTAATGTAGTCTCGTTCCTCTTCAGGCACTCGACACAGCAGAGCTCGAAGCTTATTACTGCCCCTTGTTTGTTTGTAGAATATCACCTTACTAAACCTACTACTGCAGAGTGGACTTAAATACGATGCTTAATTATTCTTTTTCTTTTTTATGCAGGGCAGTGGTGTAGAACACGGCCAGATTTCTACACGCTACAGTCTACGTTTATCATTTATTGGACGAGGTCACTTCTTGTTGATCTGGGCGTCATGCAACCACCACATCACCTATGATTCTGGTCGTGATGAGGCTAACCTAACCAAACATCACTCCTCAGCCGTCACTCCTGAACACTACGTCATTCTTATGCAACATTCTGGTAGAGGAATGTTCGTCTTCCTCTGCTTAAGGTGCCTCAAACCACCTTCGATTGTAGGCAGCAAGTACAAGGGACGTGGTGAGAAAAGGCCAGCCGAGCCGGATCCTCTCCCAACCGAAGGGACTCCACCAGTCAGTCGCCAGGGGTTCTCCAGAACCATCAAAACGACGAAGACTCTCGAGTTCCCCGGGACGTCCACGTCCACGTCTTCACCTTCCGCACCAGCAACTCGCATTGGCTCCAACTGACACAACGAGCCGCCCCGTATCTCCCAGAGTACTCCTGAGATGTCCGGGAGACTGAGGAGAGTTGGCCACTGCCGTTCAGAAAACGGGACCACCATTTGATTTTGATTTTTGACGCAGGGGTGGCGAATGTATTCTGCACTCTTACCCTTCCTGTGGACGGTCGCGCAAAAGAGAATACAGATGTGCACGAAAATTCCAAGGACTGGGCTGGAATGATTTTATACGTTACATAGTGTGTGTGTGTGTGTGTGTGTGTGTGTGTGTGTGTGTGTGTGCTGATCCACCAGAATATTGTAGCCAAGCCCTGAGTAAGTCAGACACACGGTGGATAAACAAGCCACGAGTCAGGTACTGGGACCAGAGTTCGTGGCAAGGAGGTCACCCAAGAGTTGAAGGAGTAAGAGACAGCCAAGAGTTAGCGGTGAAGCAGTCGACCGAGAGGTTGAGAAATAAGAGTTGGCCGACGGCTGGAGGAGTAGAGGGTCGGAGGAGAATCTTGTAAAGCAGAAAAAAAAAAAAAGTCAGCCTCTGAAACCTGTCATCGGCCCACGAGAGGGAGAGTAAACTGTGCTCAGTCTGTGTACCAGAGTTTTATGATTATGTTCATCTGTAATCCACAACAGATCCAGCTGTGTTCAACACTTGATTATCTTCTTCTTCTTCTGTCATCCATAAGGTTCTGAGACAGTGCCATTCATGAGAAACGCTTACCGACAGAAACAGTTAATGCAAACAGAGAGAGAAAAGATAATGATGTGATAATGGTATGGTAGTTAGGGAGTGGTGGTCAGCAACCAGAGGGTGAGGCGGTCACCCTGATAACCCCCTGCATATCTTTATGGTTAGTGGGTGTAAATCTGTCCGCCCTCTTCTCCCTCGCCCAGCTGCCACCCTTCCCCGCCCACCCTCGTCTGGTTCTTATCCTCCTCTCCCGTCTATCATTCACTTCATCTCTCCCTCTCATTAACCACCCGCATTCCTTTATCGTCTCCCTATACCATGATTAGTGTGGAACTCCCTCAATGAAAACTGAAGGCATCTGTGAATGATGTGGATCTCCCTCACTGCAGACGACTCATGGCAATAGGGAGTGGAGCGTCCCAGTCACAGTCTGCCGAGGGTGGAATTGGCTGGCGGAGAACTCCCTCACTGCATGGTGCTAATACAGTGACTGGTATGGATCCACCACACTATAAGGTGACTGTAGTGGTACGTGGTACGGAACTTCCATAGTGTTTTGATGACAGTAAAGGCCAGTATGATGGACCACTGCATTTTTTCCAGGCTGTTTACGATCGTGGAAGAGATTGGGAACGAATGATTAGTGTGGTAAGAGTATGAACGCATGCAGATAATCAAAATGGGGAAAATACTTTTAACCTCCCAAGCCAATAAGAAAGTGCAAATAACGTCACTCGTGGACCTGAAGTGAAATGTACATTAAACACAAATTTCGAGCCGGAGAGAACGCGACACACAGATGACCTGTAAAGAATGTGGATGATTTCCCTAGACTTATATTTGAAAGTCTTACCCATGAATGCAAGAGTTTTTGTTCGCCCTTTCAACTGCTTATGTCCGCTGCTGAACTGGTTTAAGGTCACCAGGGATTATCCTACCCGAGTCCTCTTCCTCATTCACCTTTTTAAATTTAACACAATTCATAAAGTGGCTTACCTTCACCGTCATACTATAGATATACCAAAATTTCCAGTTATCGATATCAAAATTTATTTGCCACCAGTAAGCCCAGTCCATCAGCTTGTCTACGTCAGCTTGAAGCTATGGACGTTATATCTCATACAATAGATTCATTCCCCCACACACGGTACAGTAACTGTTGCAGTGACCAGTGTGTGCTCAACGTCCAGCGCGGTAACAGTAAGGACTGACGTGGAACCTCGTCTTTGTACACTATTTCAAATTTCTATGAAATTCCTGGGTAACACCAGGACTCCTTCACAGAAGTGTGTCCTCGGGTAGTCATATAAAAAAAGAATTGATTAATTCCAAGTAAAAATCGTTGAGACATTACACAAAGAAAGAACAGTCCAATAACGCACCCAGGCAACGAACACAGGAGCATCTGACTCACAGAATGTGAGACGATGGTTAGTATGGTACATCAAGTACAGTGTTGGGGTTGTCTTGGGTCTTTCCTCAGCATGGCTGTCACCGACCCGATCTAAACCCTGATTTCCCACAGCAACACTGTAATTCTACGTCCCTGTAAGAATCAAAGAACAGATTGTTTCTTTCTCTTACCCATATCAAAAACCATGATGTTTCCATCTGTTGACTAAGACGCCCTTCTCGTCGAAGATCAATTGCTACTGTCCAGCCCAAAAAGATAACACAAAAGTGACGGACAAAAAGAAACCCATAAAACCGTAAACCTCGGAGAAATGACTGGTAAATCTCTACCCTACAATTACTTGAGGTATCCGAGGGAATGTCCAGGTTAACCCTTGATGAAAAGTAATTAACTTGGGTACCACTTCACCACGAGTAGCTTCCCGGGTCTGTGTGGCCGCTCGTTGGACGTGCTTGATAAGCCAGCAGCAACGGATGGGTCTGCCGCCGCTGACAAGTTCCTTGATATTTCTGAATCCTCGTCAAGTCCAGCTGAGGAGGGGCTGCCTCCCTCACCCTTCACATCAAGACCCCATCCCCACCCACAAGTGACGCTTCTCTACTCGTACCAACTTTCAGCACATACTTTGAAATCCAGATTTGTGCTGTTCGACATTTTTGTAGTCCTTGGGAGTTGTATAAAGCTTGGATGTGTTGGACCTGAGAAATTGATGACCCAGGACGCTGTGGAGTCATGTAGATGCAGACCTGGCATGATGTGGACCGTGGGAGCCACCGGACTCAGGGAGGCGTAAGACCAGGCTGCTGCTGCGGACGTGGGGTGCCGTGGACCTCAGGTGCTATGGTACCAGCTGTAAACACATCACTGTGGACCAGCCTCCTTCATCTGTCACTTGTGTGGACGCTGGTTGGCAATCCTGGTTAAACTATATTTCTTGAACAATTTCTGGGCCTCATTCCTCTTTAAACGCGCCCTGTATGTTCTAGTGTTCCTTGTTACTCATGTTCAAATAATTTCTGTGGCATGTTCCTCTCAAGCAATCCTCTGTATGTTCCTGGCTTACTTCCATTTTCGAATAATTTTCTGACGTGTTCCTCGCGAACGCTCTTAAGATCTTTAGAAATATTCCTTCAAACGTTTCACTCCCTCCTCCCAAAGCTATTACTGATGAAGACCTTCCCTCCCCGCCTCGTGTCAATACACTTTTCCTCCTCCTCCAGCTCCTCAAGAGGTCATCAAGCAGATCAAGACACGACCTCAGTCAGGTAAAGAGACGACCTCGGCCAGATCGAGACAACCTCACAATCATGCCAAATTGCTCCTCCACTCCCAGCTTCACTAGAGGATGCACATCTCCTCCCACATCCCCGACCAAAATATCACCACTCCACTTTTTTTCTCCCATGACGACTCTCCCACACTTCCTTGTCTCAGAACGTCTCTCTTCCCTTACCTTAAAACAAGACGCCTTTCCTCACCTCCCTCCCACACTACTTCTACCGAAGTGTCCCTCTTCTTAACCTCCAGGCACGAAAGCCATCCTCTCCTACATCTCACCAAGATGTCCCTCCCCTACCATCAACCAAAACGTCCTCCTCCTCCACCACCGACTAAGACGTCCCTCCTCACCCTAAATCCACCAACACACCCTCTTCAAAACTACCAGGACGTCCCTCCTTCCCTACCATCAACGCAGACGTCCCCCTCTACCCATCTTCCTTCCATACTTTCTCCCTCCAGTCGTCAGCAGCGCGGCTCTCACCCCAGGCCTCCCCTTACCGTCCTGCCCCGCCCCCGATCGTCTGCAGATGACACATTTTAGCTTACATTGCTCTCGTCTGATGGCTGGCGGCCTTCTGAATTCGAGAAGCAAAACATCCGCCTTGTTCACGCTATCTGCTCTGCGAGGGCTTTTATATTTATTTTTTTCTCAAGTCTGCATTTGCCATTGTTTCGTTTTCTTCTACCATATTTCCAATAACTGTGTTTTCTCTTTTCATTGAGCAGTTTCTTCTGACACCGAATGGCTGGTTTTATCGGTGGTTATTTGTTTTAGCGCCGAGTGCCTGTTGTCAGTATCTCGTTTCACTATCTCGCCGGGAACACGTCTTTGTCTGAGAGGTGAAACCCTGTCCACAGTGCCCCGCTGGGGTGTCTTGTACAATCTGTCGTGTCGAACCGAGGTAGGAATTTTCTCTCCTCGGTCTGTTGTATGAACAAGGTGAGACATACGGTACAAGGAGCTTGATCTCAATGCATTAGGAGTATCTTTCCACCGGAAATACTCAGGTTATTGACACTCCGATAATCTAGATTTGATATCAGATGTTATCATGATACATGAGTCAGGGTAAGGCCCCCGTACTAGCAAGGACACTCACAGAAACGACAGCGACAACAAGGACACCAACACCAAGAGTGCCAATGGCAAGGGCACCACCCTACAGCAAGGACATCCATGAAAAGGACGTCCGTTGTAAGGACACCAACAACAAAGACGCCCATTGCAAGGGTACCCAAGCAAGGATACCGAGAACAAGAACACCCGCAGCAAAATGGAAGCCACATTATGGACACCCACGGCAAGGTTATATACAACAAGGACACCAGACAGCAAGGGTACCATCGACAAGGATACTGACAACAAAGACACTCACAGCAAGGATACCTACAACAAAACCACTCACAGCAAGAGCACCTACAACAAGACACCCACAGCAAGGGCACCCACAGCAAGGACGGCCACAACAAAGCCAGGAGCCACCGCACGGGACGACGGCGGGTCGTGAGTCACCCACCCTCGGTCGACTCCTCTCGAGAGATGATGACGGACCGTCTCTTGTGTGCCAGTGTTTAACAGGCCATTATCCCCCCCATCCCCCACCATCTCTCCCCCTCTACATCCTTCATCCACCTACCCTTCACTCACCCTCCCCCCTCTCCCCTCACCTCCTCCCGAAACTTCGCCGCTTCCCTCACTCTATCCTCACCCCTCAACCCCCATCCCCTTGTCACATGCTCTTTACGGCAGTGATCCAAGTTGTGTATTGTACCATTTTTCTCCACAGTTCTCCCTTGCCAAGTCACGATCTGAACTCTGGATATTATATGCTAACTTGATGTTTACAGTTCTTGACTGTTCTCGTACGCATACGAAAATCGGTGAGTGTAATTTGACACGACGCCTGTTTTGAGGAACGAGGGGCGGGCGGGCGAGCGGCGATCGATGGATGAACCATATAATTCCACCGGAAATCATTATACTTTAAAAAAAAAAAACGAGAATACAAGAAAAAAAAAAGTAGAAAAAAGAAAACTGCGTCAAAAAACGTTCTATTGTAGAGTATCCAACAATATTTTCCCCTTAGAACAGCATTTCTGATGATGAGTAGATACTGTTACCCACTGGACTGACTGACGATTCAAATAGATTTCTCTAAAGCTGGAAAACAACCCACAAAAAAAACATAGAAAGAAACAGTGTTCACGAAGCTTCAGTAAACACACCTGTTGGGCTTCATGACGAACACACTGGTCACTGACTGTGCGGCAAATGGTCGAGCAGATGTCACATGATGTTTAGCAATGATGGTCCCAGCCACCATGTATCTATATATATGATGCTATGACCAACTGGTCCAATCCATATTATCCGCTCACCTCTGTAAGGATCTTCCAATCTGGTTAACTTGCAAAATCATCTTAATGTTACCTGTATGTGTTACTGCCGATACCATATGGTCCTCAGGTGTAATACGAACCAGCACTGCAGCTCGTGCAGGGGCAGGGTGAAGGATGATAACCCAGGCGAAGTATACAGAGATCACCAGGGGAGACGGTAAGTGCACGGCACCTCGCCCTGCCCTGAGTCTACCATGATAACTTAACTCGTACATAACAGCGTGTGTGTGTGTGTGTGTGTGTGTGTGTGTGTGTGTGTGAAGCGCCGCCCGCGGGGGCGGGGCGGGAGTGGTGGGAGGGAAACCAATGTCCTCACTAACTACAACACAGTCCAATCCTGCGTTGTAAAACGGGTTGCACTAAAGGGTACATGGTTCCTCTCACGTTCCCCGGGAGGGAAAGCTACAGTCCCGCCAGGCCTGGACGGGCAGCAACAGGTGTGGGCTTCCTAGATCGGCTGTCACCTCTGCGACAATACCGTACTCTACTCATACACAAGGCATCATTCGTGTACGCACTTCGGTACATGATGAAACAAAATCAGGAAGGTAAGAAGGACACTGTGGGTATCAAGAAAGGGTACAGATGCTTCCGTCAAAGGATATTTGTGGGATCAATTGAACTGCCTCCATTCCTGGAGGTACCAGTGTGTTTCCAGAGCCACGACTGGTGCTGGGAAAGTGATCGTGGAACTGCGACAGGTGCTGGTAATGGCGTTGTTGTATTGCTGGGGCTAAGACGGGCGCTAGGGAGAGGTTCGAGTGTTGCTAGGGTTAAGACCGGTCCCAAGGGAGGAGTTGCACTGTTTCTAGGTGGTACTACTGGTTCTGGAGGAGGAGCTGTAGCGTGGTTGGTACAAAGATTCGTACTGGAGGAGGAGTTGCAGTGTCGGTGGAGCTAAGACTGGTCGTGGGGGAGGAGCTGCACTGTTGATGAAGCTAAGTCTGTTACTGAGGGTCTTGCTTGTAGTGTTCCCAGAGATGAGACAGCTACTGGGAGTGGAGCTGCGCGGTTGCCAGAATTGAAACAGGTGCTGCGGGGAGTTATTGCAGTGTTACCAGAGTTTGAGACAAGGACGCTGGGGAACTGCTGCAATTAGCCAGAGCTGAAAGCACAGTTGAAGGGACAACACAAGGGCTCTGGTCGCCGATATTTGTCAGGCTGGTGATGGAGACCAGGTCTGCTGGAGGTGGGGGGGGGGGGGAATATGGGCGTGGGTGAGTGGGAGGGAAGGAGCTGGTGGATGTCAAGGAGGGGAAGGGTGTGCTGGGCCTAGGACGAGGGGGAAAATTTGACCCTCTCTCTCTCTCTCTCTCTCTCTCTCTCTCTCTCTCTCTCTCTCTCTCTCTCTCTCTCTCTCACACTTACTTTTTCCTCTCATCTCCCTCCCTTCTGATTTGTCCTAGCCTTACGCTTCCCTTCTCTCTGCTTCGTGATTACCCGTCGCCTTTCTTTCACTGGCCGTCACAGCGTCACCACGCGCGGCCTGAGCCTTCCCAGCAGTCGCCTCTACGCAGTCTACGCCAGTCGGCCCCCCTACGCAGATCCTTGCCGTCCCGTGCGTAACTCTTCCCGTCCCCACACCCTCCCTACCCGACTCGTTCCATTTATCTTCATTTACCTCCCGTTATCCAGACCTCTCCTCCCCTTCCTATCCTTAACTGCTCTTCCAGCTAACGAGCAAACAATCATTTAGGAGTCAAACGATCGTCGATATAAGGGGGAGGGAGGGAGGGTAAAAAGTCGTGAATGACGGCCTTGAATCGGCGGACGGAGAGCGCCAGGTCGCCACAGTTACAGAGGAAACCTTCCCTGCGATTCACGCAGCACCGGGGATCAACATTCGCCATTCGTAGGAGAATAACAAATTGTCTCCCAATAAATATCATAAATTTGGATCAATGACTATAAATTTCGATCAATAAATATCATAAATTTATATCAATCATAAATTTAGATCATTTTCATAAATTTAGATCAATAAATATAAATTTCAATCAATAGATATCATAGATAACAAATATGGATTTATATGCATATTTCCCTTAGAAGAAAAACTACCTCCGTGGCGGTGGTGGTGGTGGTGATGATGGGGGAGGTGGTAACAGTTAGGATAAAGAGTAGCCACAACACGGCAACGAACACCAGGTAAGATCCTCGCACAGCTGGGTACGGTGGCGAGGTGGCTGGTGCACACATAGGGGGGTTCGGTCGCACTGGGCATCACAACATCGTCTGGTTCGAGGGTCTTGTCTGGTGAGGCACGACATACAGCGACTACATGCCGTGAGTTAAGTGCTGCAACATCCTGGGTGAGGAAGAACACACAATACGAGGCTATGGCGTTCATAATACACTTCCCGTACGGTGTTCCCGGTGAGAGTGAATATGTTTCTCTTTCTCTTGACTCTCCCCACTCCGACGAATGACTCTCACTCCTTTGTCTCTGCCCCTCTCCCTCACTCCTCCTTCCCACTTTCCCTTTTCCTATCTTCCTTCCCTCCTCGTCTCCTCACCCTAGAGCTCTGAAAGCTCCGCCCTTCTTGGCCTCCTCTCAGCACCCCTCCTCTCCCTGCTCTCACCCCAGGGGCGTGAGAGCCCCGGCCCCCACAACTCTCCCGACCTCCGTAAAGTAGGAAAGTTGGCAGTGCACTTTGCACACACATCGCCCCTTCCTTATCACAATTTTCTTTTATTTTTTCATCCCTTTTCTTCCGGGCCACAGAGCAAGGCCTCCCTGTACCGAAGATCGATCTTATTCACTTAACGAGGGCCATTTCAAGCTGTACGGTAGGGTGGAGAGAGAGAGATATATATATATGACCTTCCCCCTGACTGACGTGATCAATGAGAGAGAGAGAGAGAGAGAGAGAGAGAGAGAGAGAGAGAGAGAGAGAGAGAGAGAGAGAGAGAGAGAGAGAGAGAGAGAGAGGAACTTAAACCAAGTCTACATAATTTCTATTCATAACGCGTTACGCGACTGCTGAGAGCTTCGACTGTTGTGCAGTAATGTCAGGGAGAGCTTCACCAAGCGGACACACTCAGTCATATCTTATTCAACATCAGTTAAAAAAAAAAACCCACGAAGTGTTAGCAGAATAAAGTGCATAATTATCTATCTATCTATCTATCTATCTATCTATCTATCTATCTTTTTTTTTTTTCCAAAAGAAGGAACAGAGGGGGCCAGGTGAGGATATTCCAAAAAAGGCCCAGTCCTCTGTTCTTAACACTACCTCGCTAACGCGGGAAATGGCGAATAGTTTAAAAATAAAAAAAAAAAAAGAATATATATATATATATATATATATATATATATATATATATATATATATATATATATATATATATATGTGTGTGTGTGTGTGTGTGTGTGTGTGTGTGTGTAAGACTCGAACACATGCCATTTCAGTTCATCGGTTGCAACACTAACCACTTATTCAGGGGAATATGTGTGTGTGTGTGTGTGTGTGTGTGTGTGTGTGTGTGTGTGTGTGTGTGTGTGTGTGTGTGCACCTGTCTTCGAGCTTTCAATAACACAGTAGATAAAACGAGCAAAAAAAAAAAAAAGAAATCACCTAAATAATAAATTCGGGTTTTCCCATGGCTGCCACATTCCATTCCAATCTGACACACTCCACACACACACACACACACACGGCCAATGTAATTTTCACCAGCAAACAGAGGTATCCATTTCCTTCCTGCCGAACTTGGAGAGTGATGTCGGGAGAAAGTAATCCATCATATAATTACTATGTTGGCCCAGCACGCCACCAGCCTTCGTACGTAGTGCACGTACCCTGGACAAACCCTGCGTGTCCAGAGGTGTTGGGGGGGAGTAACAGGAGCGTCATAAATATGTGGGTGACATTTTCTAGTAAATTGATGCAATGCTCTGCGACATATCGTCCAATACGTCAGCCGGGGGTGTATGTTCAGCCCGTCGGAAATTGTTATAATAACGGCTGAGATATGTGAAAAGAAACCATCGGGTCTAATGATGGAGGTGAGGCCACGGGCGACGCGAGGCGAGCTCGAGCCCTTCCTTCATCCACGACAGCTGGACGGTGTGGGTGGGTCAAGGAGTCGTACTGACGACAGGTGGTTCTGATCATGAGAGATGGGGCTATTAATAGCTTTTTCTTCCGACAGGTGGCTGTAAGTTCACAGTGAATACGAGGATCAAATGCATCATGAATAACATATACACACTTGCTCCATCGTAGGATAAGCTTATAATTCATCTACTGCTGAATATCCTAATCAGTACCATCTTTACCAGTGCCCTAATCCATAATGGTCAGGTCAAAGGTGAAGCTAAACTCCTCATGGAAAGTACCGTCGTGCTCAAGAGGTTAAATCATTGTACTCCTAACCTGGTGTCCAGGTAACAGACTTATGTTGTGATCCAGCTGCACATCACTCAAGTGCTGCTCTGAGTACATGTTAAGTATGGGTCTGACTGATCGTTACTTTTGTCACAAACACCACCACCCGGTAAGCAGGCAAGAGGAGCACATCTGAAGAGGTTTAAAAGTTAGCAAACACCTCACCAATATGTAGCGACTGACGCATCGCAAAACTGGTGAGCGTCAGTAGAAGGAGGATACATTCAGAAACCCCAGACACAAGGGTTCATCATGTGTCACTCACTTCTACCATCGAGTGGATCATGGAAGGCGGCGAACATCATCACAATACTCGGTGTTCTACACCTCACTGCCCGAGGCAAAGGACTCCAACAACATATCTTGCCACACAACACACACCTTATGGAACTGACACAAGGCGCATGACTACCCTGTGATAACAGGGTGCGCCTTATACTTCATTAATCCACAGAGCACCGTGGAACTCCTGACTTCACCAGAAGCTTTGGCAGCGCCAAGTTGCGTACGGCCACTGCAACCCCAGAATAGTTCACTTAGTCACCTGTTTCCCTGGCTAGCAACAGCACAGCGTTACAGAGCATGAATATATATATATATATATATATATATATATATATATATATATATATATATATATATATAGACAGGAAAGGTGAGGATATAGTGGAATGAATGTGTCAAGTACACTCGCCTTGTGGCTGACGAAAGTTTACATGGAGACCCTACATTTCTGAGACCTAGAATCAACAGCTAAATGTTTGCCAACGCTGGGAAGCACATCATTAGAAAGGAGGCCGGGGGAAAAGAAACCGTCAAATATTCACTGAATTTAGAATTACATCGATGGGAGTTAACTGACTAAACATCAAAGCTACCACAGTTAATCATTTTTGTCTTTGTTACGCGAGAGTAAATTCTGTCATATAAGTTACAAAGAAAGTAACTAATCATCTTGAGTTACTGTTACTGCCTACGTTACTGTATAATACTGTTACTGCCCATCTCAGATACTCTCTGACAAGTTAGTATCCATCTAAACCTATTGTAAATCTAAGCTAATGCCCACCGTATGTTACCACCTAACGAGCGACGGCGCGTCAGCCCCCCTGGTCAAGTCAGACTAAACAAACACAAGAGGTACAGAATTTCCCCCCTAGTAATTCATTGCTCAATAATTATTCGTTTTCTGTTGAGCGGCGGCGAAACTGCACGACACTGGGTGGAACTACCTACCTCTCTCCCTCTCTCACCAGTCAATAACGTCCCTTCACTAAATATTTAGTTTCCTCATAATAATTTCAGTTATCCTTAAAGCCATTTGTCTCACCAAACCTGGCGCTAAGTGTTCCTGGAAGGGAGGGGAAATCCGACGTGTTCCATTCTTACCACCGTGCGTGGGCGAGGAGGCCCTTGGAGGCGTAATGACCTCCCTGTCTTGACAAGTGACATTAATTACACTATATTTATAGCATATCTTTAGACCACACCGGAGGCGCCCTTAACCAACTCGTCATGCTCGACGCTCATGACTCTCACAACCTCGTAGAGAAATTCAGTCACAGCACACGTCTTGTACCACGGAAACTGTATTTGGCTCTCGTGTACCTCCGGAACCACAGTCAGTAGTTGCTCAACGAAATCTTCCGTTACCTGGAAACGGATCTCTGCCTTCGTTACTACTGTAGCTTCCCTTCTGCATTAGTCTTCCCTTACCGGTAGCAGTGTCCCTGTACACAAAAAAATTACACAGGAGTAAATATTGGCCAACATACACGCCTCTATATCTACCCATGAGGAAAGATGCGTCTGTGTGGAGGTGACGCACGCACCCCAGGTCTCCGGCCAGACTCCACCCTGGCCACAATATATCGTCACCTGGGCGAGGGTGAGAGAGGGAGAGAGAGAGAGGGACACGCCAAGTAATGCATCTCGACGTTAATGTTCCGAGGTCACCAGAGCTTGACCTTTCCTGACCCTCCGTGGAGGGCCTGCCCTCCCTCGGGTTACGTGACAGGCAGGCAAGGTTGGACAGGCTGACACGAAGCTGGCTAAGCCACCTCCCTCCCTCCCTCCCCGCTACTCCCACACCGTCGTCAACTACGTCCTGGATAAACAGCAGAGGATAAAATAATCTCTTTTTCTGCAGAAATATTTTCATTCACTGTCTGGAGAAGAAGAAGCGAGGGACGGGAAGGATGCAACAGTGAGGGGAAGAAATGTATGTATTTGTTGTGCTTTGTCCTCCAGGGAGTTTCTTCCGGCCAAGCCATTAACCACACCTTGGCAATCGTCTTATACGTACACTGCGCAGTAGCATTACCCAAGCCCGTCCGTTCCACCACCATTTAGAATATAAATTTTCTTTTATCGAAGGCCATCACCATGGACAAAGAGTCCTCACGGTGGCCAGTCCTTCGATGATACATACCAAGAGTGCAAAAGAAATAAAGAGGACAAGTAGAAACAACCTACGAGATTTTGTGGAGGAGGAAGCTTGCCTTGTAAAGTGTCAACAGGTGGCACATGTCACGAAATACTTAGCAAAAAAAAAAAAAAGGAGGAACTCAGTTCATCATCAGTACAGGGAGGAAGCCAACAGCCCCACAGTAATCACGAGACGCAGTGGCTTGGCAAGTACGACGAAAGCATGCAGGAAGCCAGGCTCTCGGGGGCCGAAACAGAAGTAATATCTACAGAAGAAAGAGAGAAAGAGAGAAAAGTCTGCAAGTCAGACTGACAGAAGTGATAAAGTAAGCTTGCTTATGAGCTCTAGACTCGACTACCTCCAGGAAGTACAAGGACATGGTAATCCTTCGTATAACCAGAGCAACCGTTCACAGGAGAACAGTCTTCGCAATCTGCACAAAGACTTCCAGACATCTGAAAGCTAGAGAAGGGATGTGAGCGAATGAGGTCCTAATGCGAACAAGTTTTATATTCATATTATATTTAGAACTACCCTTTCACTCAGTTGCTGCTGGCACGACAATCAATTTAACAATAACGACGTATTTAACGTCAAACAAAAATGCAACATAAGATCATGTTCCTCGTTTGAAGCGTCCGTAGCAGGAGGCACCCGGGGCGGGTCGCTAGCGTCCTGCGGGCAGTGGTATGGATTATAGGTGTTGCTGGCTGGCGGTGTGGCGAGGACTGCCGGGCTCGCCCTTACCCCTCCACCGAACTACGAAATCGGGATTACTGACACGTCATCAGAAATGCTACGCAGGGGCGAGTCCACCGTAATCCACTCATGACGTCTGACGAAGAATAATTCCTTTTCTTGCGTATTTCATCCATTACTTTTATTTCTAACACGGTGGACGTAATTTGTCACACTGTGAAGTACACGTTATTTCACCTGGCGTTGTCCTGACGTACGTGAGTCACACTTCCCATCCCGGAGAGTGGCGTGTGGTGGTGGGGTTGGGGGGATGGCGGCCGTGTTAGCCGCTCCAGCTCCACCATTCACATCCCTCACAGGGGATAATTATTCCCGCCCGAGATCCTCCTCTCTTCCTGTTCTTTCTCCTCCCCGTACAGGAGGAGGAGGCTCCCTCCACTCCGGATGGTTTTTCCCGATTGTGTCTCCTTCCTGGTTCCGGAAGAGATGGAGGAAGCGAGAGATGGTTCCGGAAGAGATGGGGGAAGCGAGAGACGGCTCCGGAAGATATGAGAGAAGCGAGAGATGGTTCCGGAAGAGATAGGGGAAGCGAGAGATGGTTCCGGAAGAGATGGGGGAAGCGAGAGATGGTTCCGGAAGAGATAGGGGAAGCGAGAGACGGTTCGGGAAGAGATGGGGGAAGCGAGAGATGGTTCCGGAAGAGATGGGAGAAGCGAGAGATGGTTCCGGAAGAGATGGGGGAAGCGAGAGATGGTTCCGGAAGAGATGGGGGAAGCGAGAGATGGTTCCGGAAGAGATGGGGAAAGCGAGAGATGGTGTCTGTATTTGGTCTCTGATGTGACACTGTCATCATCACGGGAGAGGACGACGATGAGGAGAAATTATGACGCTGATGCAGACCGACTGACGACTGTGGTGGCGACGGACCAACTGACGACTGTGGTGGCGACGGACCAACTGATGCAGACCGGTGACTGAGGGGGAGGGAAGATCGACTGCTGAGGACAGGTGGGACTGTTGCGACGGTGGTCAGTGCTGGCTGGTGATCCCCGCGCCAGGTCCGTCCATCATAAGGCAAGGTGACCTACTCGCTAAAACAGGTTATCTATCGTCTGCTTGTACCGAGTCTCTCTCGTCAACAGCAGATCATACAGCACCTAAGTGTTTTGCAATAGTTTTTCATTAAACTTTTTATCACAAAAAGTAAGATTTTCTTTCAACTTGGAATAACTTTTCTTCCTCAAACTATTCCAATATGTCCAATATGTTTTTCTGACAGTTTTCCATTTGCAGCTATACGGAGCACGCCGAGGAGCACACGTCTTTTTCCCCCCCTTTTTCTATTATTACTATTTGATCGGGACACTGATCTCTCTCTCTCTCTCTCTCTCTCTCTCTCTCTCTCTCTCTCTCTCTCTCTCTCTCTCTCTCTCTCTCTCTCTCTCTCTATGTGATTACCACTGGCCTGTTACGAGGGGGAGAGTTATACACTCATGTTGCCCAGTCACTTAATCTTGTATATGTGCCATATCTTTGCACCTTCACGTTCACACACACACACACACACACACCAGCCTATGCCAGGTACCCAAATATCGACGAGCGCCGAAGGGACAATGAACACCTGGGTTGGATGTGAGACGTTTGACCCGCACAGGATTCGAACCCATGCGGGCCCGTCTTGACTAATGGTGTGTGTGTGTGTGTGTGTGTGTGTGTGTGTGTGTGTGTGTGTGTGTGTGTGTGTGTACGTCAAGGTGCAAAGATATGGTACACGTACGAGAGAGAGAGAGAGAGAGAGAGAGAGAGAGAGAGAGAGAGAGAGAGAGAGAGAGAGAGAGAGAGAGAGAGAGAGAGAGAGAGAGAGAGAGAGAGAGAGAGAGAGAAGAAGAAGAAGCAAGGAGAGCATGTGAAAGACAGATATGAAAGGAAGCCAGAGATGAAAAAGGACGCTGGTGCTGCTGCTGCTGCTGCTGCTCCACACTCAGTAAGTAACGACGAGAAGCCCTCGACCAGATCTACCAGACACCAATATATATATATATTTTTTTCCGCCAGCTGGCGCTGTGAGTGAGGTCATTACGTCTCCGGGCAACATTCCACTTGGCTACGTGTAATCTCCTCTTATATATCTCCTTCACCTGACGAGGACTGTGCCACTCCTTGACACGGCTGGCCTCGGGAGGTTGATAGTGATGCTGGTGCTGCTGCTGCGTGATAGCGCCGCGCATCTCCCGTCCGTCGCTGTGTGTATCTGGCCGCTCCTATGAAATGGGAGCCCCCCCCACACACACACACTCATATACCTCACCTTCTACTGCAGTACATCTCAGACTTAACAACCTTGCAGTACACTTGTATGTTGATTTCAGCTCTTATGGCACAATACATGGGGGCCATTATTACGCGGCACACCGCTGGAAAAGCATCGCTTCTGGTGATTTTAATACACAGAAGCCGCGTATGATGAATCTTGTGGTCATACGTAAACTGAACACAGCCAGGACCCATGATACTGGCCACACATATCTGGTGAAGCTACTGCAGCCGCCACTTCCGTCCAGAGGCATACCCATCCTGTGGCCTTAATATCAGGTCGAGTACAGACAGACTCTTTCAGTTGTCATCATGTTTACATCTAGTATAGAGCTGGCAGGAGTCATAACATGGTGTGGTTGTGTGGAGAGATCACACATGAAGTTCTTTTATGTCGGACAGAGTACAGTGTACAAGTTGGGGTGTTTACACCGAACTTGAATGGTATGCCTCTGCTGTATAGTGGTCAGTCGGATGTATAATGGAGGTAGCTAAGAGCAGTATGGTCAAAGCTGGGCCGCCGCCAGGGCCGTGTAGATCCACAGTCCGGGTGACACCTGTCCATTATCACCCGCTGATGATGTCCAGGTGGTTACCTGGCTGGTGGCTGGTAGGCTCCAAGGTCATCAAGTCTCCCGCAAAGACGCTCACCGGCCGGGGACCGACCGACTCGCTCTCCTTGTCCCCTGGTGAAGTAGTCCAGATGGGACGCAGCTGCTGACACACACCCACAAGATCATTACGTCTCCCGGGGGAGGAACTCGTCGTCTTGGGGACTTCCTCTCCCAGTGACCCGTTCACGTCCAGCTTCTCTTACTTTCAAGTGAAATCTTACGTTTTCATTTTCATTTCTCCACTAACCAAAATTAATATTCCCAAGAGTCTTTTTCTCTGTGACACAATTACCAGAGACCTCAGACGCGCATGGAACACCGTTGCCTGACAAGG
>NC_092281.1:14914718-14919718 GCF_036320965.1 Panulirus ornatus
GGGAGGCCCGCGTGAGATTGATCTGACAACAATGAAAAGACTATGTATGAGACGGTAAAGCCCTCGACTTCTATTTCCACACAGTGACCTGCTCCAGGGAGTGGAAGTCATTCAATGTAACATCGATATTCACAAAACAGCAAGTTCCCCCTAGCCCAGTACCTATCGAATACTTACCTTCAAGTCCTTATGGAAAGCCATCACTCGAGACACGACTGGAAGTTATTTAGAGAATCATCCAGTAACCAATAACTCTCATCACTTGCTTTCGAAGATATCATTCAAGTCTAACACATCTGCTTCATTTCCTCTTTGATGATGTAATCAACACGTCTGATGATAGTAAACTGGCCGATGATATCTAATCTGGATTTTCAGAAAGCATTTGATGAGGTCCTTTACCAAAGATCGTTAGCAAAACTTAAATTCACACGGTACCAGCAGCAGGGCTGTAAGTGATTCAATGGGGAGAAAATTGGCTGACGCCGTAAACCAAGCGTAGTTATCAACGGTCAAGTCACAGAACAGTTACACGTGACAGGTGGAGTGCCACAGGGATCAGTCTTTGATTTTAGTACTCTTATATATATATATATATATATATATATATATATATATATATATATATATATATATATATATATATATATATATATATATATATATTACTGACAGGTTGGCTTGAAAGTTATCAAAATTTGGAGACGTGTATTAGCTGGGAAATTCTGCTGCAACCACAACTGAATGTCTGGAGCTGCAAGCTGACACACACACACCATACTGATGAACTGGGATCACAGGGGCGGCAAATTAACTTTCCCATTAGCTACTACCAAGTTTTCTACACAGGTGAGGAGGTACGATGAGGCAAGCTACAGCATGAGTTCTGTTGAGCTATAAAACCTATATGGTTAAAATACTCGGGTGTAATAATCTATGTTGGCCTAAAGCCCATCAAGCAGTGAACAGAATTAGTAAAAAAAAAAAAAGGGGGGAGGGGGGAGCTACTTCGTGTATTCATAGTATTGGATTTCCTATTAAAGTCTTAAGAAAAAGCAATTTTCTTCATTCTCCGCAGTTTTCTGTGGTGTCCCTCGCCGTGATATAATGCATTCGGTTAAGGTCGACGACTCAGCGGCGAGCTACCAAAGATGATTCCCAGACTGGGGAACAATCCTATGACAGCCAGCCAGTGAGGTCAACTTACTCGTGGATCTCTGACACTGACAGTCAAAATCATCAAAGGCTCTCATACTGTTGATCTAAGTAGCTAGTTAAGGATCGAATTGTCTGATTTCACACGCAACAGCGGATACAAACTCGTGAGCGATCGCAGTACCTCGAATCAGTCAATATAATTTCACCCTTGCACAGGCCTGTTCACATATGCACTGACTTACGAATCACAGGAGTTGAAAGCTACGCAATGGATAATTAAACCACAAACTTTACAAACAGTTCGCTTCAAGTCTACGACTGACATTGCGCCCCCCCTTGTTAACGTAAAGTTTAAAGGTATTTCTCCATATGTCAATCATTCGCTCTCTTACTCTCTCCACAGGAATCTGTTTCTGAGATTTCTCACAGTCAAACACAGCCTCCACACGACCTCACGGCCTGCTGGGCCTTTGTGATACTGTAGGTTGTCATGATCCGTAACTCGGGCCCGCGATGAAGGAGCCACGACAACGGACGGACCCAACGCGCACTGCCACAACCTTCATTAGCCACCGACCAACAGTAAGGTCATATCCGGTATGGGATGAGAACCAACACGCTATATTCAGTAAGCCAATCAGGAAGTTATACAGGCCGTTGCCTCAATAAACATAATCTTTAAGCTACTGCTCTTAGTTTACAACGACAGAGAGGCCGTAAACACGATATACACCAGCCCAATCAAGATTTAAGTCCAGTCATTAATAATGCTGCCTCTGGAAACCAGTTCTGGTAGGTGAGAGAGAGAGAGAGAGAGAGAGAGAGAGAGAGAGAGAGAGAGAGAGAGAGAGAGAGAGAGAGAGAGAGAGAGAGAGAGAGAGAGAGGGGGCAAAAGTTGAAATAAATTGAAGGACAAAAAGAGAAGAAACAAAACGAGAGAAGGAGAAAAAGAGAGAAGAGAAAAAAGAAAAATGAGAGAAAACGCGAGGTCCACGCGCGCCCTCCTGCCTGGCGGTGTGCACCTCGGAGATAAAACCGTGTTGCTGCTTCTCACCACAACCCTTTCCAAACGATCGCAGAACAGGTCCACGTTGCTTTGTGCCGGTCATGCACACCTCTGTAACCGCAGCTCTTAAAACAATCATCAAATGAAAAGAAAAGAAAAAAAACTACACATGTATAAAGAGGATAATGAATAACAACACATGAAAAAAAGATAAAATACGAGACCTCTACACCAAGCAACACACCACACACAGCATTTAAAACTTGTGTGCGTTGCAGCAGCAGCAGCAGCTGCTGAAGACAAACTGAACGACGGCAAAAATGAATACTTCAGAGGGCGTGCCACACGGAGCACGTGGGAATAAAGTGTACAGACATTTCAAGTGCTGCGTCCGCCACTTTGGCCAACCCGACACCCACCGCCACTTTGAATTTTATTGAAATACTCACTTGCTGGTCCTTTGGGAGGGAGGGAGGGAGGGAGGGGGCAGAAAAAGGACACCGCCGCCACCACCACCACTCGGACACTGTTGAAATAAATGTTTTAAAATATGGCAAAACGACGGAGAGATTCAGTTTTTCTTTTCTCTCTCTCTACTAAAGAGAAAGGCCAGCTGAGGGGGGTGCTCTGTACCTCCCTGCTACAGCTGTATCCCTGTTTTCAACGTCCGGCGGAACCTCGTCCACCATGAAGCTTGATTCCGGTCGTAAATGGATAAACCATACGGTGGATGAAGATGGTCTTCGTGTCTTCTTAAAGAAGATACGAAGACCTTCTTCTTTGGTCGACGATGGTTTGAAGAAAGCCTCTCTAATCGCAACAAGGACCATATACACACACAACCAGAGGGAATATATATATATATATATATATATATATATATATATATATATATATATATATATATATATATATATATATATATACATATATATATATATATATATATATATATATATATATATATATATATATATATATATATATATATATATATATATATATATATATATATATATATATATATATATATTTGGTGTAAGAATTATCTTGAAGACATGAAGGAGAATCATGCGTTCGAGCTCATTCGACTGGGGTAGTAACTTTACGCTGATGGTCTTAATGAGCGTGGTAGTCGATGAGCTCAAATCCCAAATAACCGACCAGGCTTTCTACTGCACCCTTGGGGTTTGAATGAAGTCTTCGGGGCCACTACCTACCTACCTACCTACCTACCCAGGACCTGGTCTTCATTGAGTATCATTATCATTCCCTTTTTTAAAGTTAATATTCAATCATTTACCTCAGTTTATATACAGGAATGATACCCTTATCTAAAAGATTATTGACAGCTTTGCCTGGCAAAAAGCTGTACGTGGGAATGTCCGAACCTGTAAATTTCCGCTCAGGTCCATCCGTGCTCCTGAGGTTTTACGGGAGGCAACACAGTGCTTAACTACACCTACGCTTAGAACTCTTCCATGAACTTTATGTTGCAAATTTTCGTCCGTATCTCTCAATATCGTTAGATAACGACGAGTAATCCCACGGTAAATCCGGGCAGCTCAGGAAAGTGTAGTAGACAAAGACGACCCTTCGTGCACCCCACACTGGAGTCCGGGGAAAAAGGGTATGACTGAACGAGAAAAGTATCCAGCGCCCTTCTGGACCGGGCGCTTGAACCAGGTCGTTATCCCAATGTCTTCAGAAAATTCAGCAGACGAAATTGGATTCTCAGGACAGTGAAGAAGTACTACTTCTGTACCTCCACAATCCACTGATGAAGACTAAGAGCAAGAGTGGTGTGTCCAGAGAGTCGAACGATCATGTTAAACATGAACCTTCACGTGATCAACAAATGGACTCGCTCTGCGTGTGTGTTAGGAGCAGCTAAACATGGTCTGGTATTCCTACTAAAAGAGATCACTACTGCAAGGGTATTACTACTACAAGGGTATTACTACGACAGGGATATTCCTACTGTAGTGATATTCCTCTCTCAAAGTTTATTTTCACTAATCCCTTGATTATCAATGTTTAAACTGTAAGATCTAAACGGTATTTCATGGTTGTATCACCCTTTCGCTAGATGCATTATTAACAGCTCTATCTATGTAAACGCTAGTATTAACACGTATTCAGTAGAGTGTATATATATATATATATATATATATATATATATATATATATATATATATATATATATATATATATATATATATATATATATATAAGGGTGAAAGAATACTTCCCACGTATTCCCTGCGTGTCGTAGAAGGCGACTAAAAGGGGAGGGAGCGGGGGCTGGAAATCCTCCCATCTCATTATTTTTTTCAATTTTCCAAAAGAAGGAACAGAGAAGGGGGCCAGGTGAGGATATTCCCTCAAAGGCCCAGTCCTCTGTTCTTAACGCTACCTCGCTAACGCGGGAAGTGGCGAATAGAAAAAAAAAAAAAAATATATATATATACATATATATATATATATATATATATATATATATATATATATATATATATATATATATATATATATCCATCCGTGCAAAAGGATATCTTGTGCTACGTAGTTTGCCTTCATATAGAAAACGTCAGGAAAGAGTCATCAGTTATGATAACATAGTGTGAGCAAGACAGTTAACTGTCCCAGCGTAATGACCTTACTTATGTGACACAAGTTTACTCAGAAGAAGGTTTGCGCAAGACACCACCTGAGGCCGAGGCTCCTGCTCTCCACCCCAGCCTCAACATTCCCTAACGTCTGCCAATCACGCAACAAACTTAACAGGGACCAGCGGGTGACCCTGCCTTGACCTCTTTAACTGACGGTCGTCGTA
>NC_092281.1:14924718-15089718 GCF_036320965.1 Panulirus ornatus
ACCATTCCGCCCAACCTGACTTCTTACCCTAATCTTCAACCTCTACCCTTTACCCTAACCGTATGACCCTCTTTCCCTGGGCCTCTACACAAAAAGCTGACAAGGGCGCAACAGCATCTCGCCTACTGCAACATGAATCACAAGCCACACGCATGATTCGAGCGTGTTTGTACGGTGCATGATCATGAAACACAGTACTTGATGGAAGCAACAAAACGGAAAGAATCTTTTTTTTTTTACCAGGTCACGGTAACATTCAGAACTCGCTAGTGGACCAGCTTGTGTAGCTGGAACGGTCTATGCACGTAGTAGTAAGTGTCAGATGATGACCTGGTATATTCGTAGCTGCATACACGTCATCAACGAAGCTACCTGCCCACTTGTCATAAATGAAGTAGCCATCTGAGCAGCTGTCATCAGTGAAACAGCTGTCCCTCTCCTCCATTAAAAAAAAAAAAAATACCAAATCACCCGTCGTCACTATGTCACCTGCCGTTCAGGAAGCTACCTGTCCACCTATCATCAATAAACCACCTGCCCGCCTGCCAACACTAAAGATGCCTGCCCACCTGTCATCAATAAAGCAACCTGCCCGCCTGTCACCAATGAAGCTACACGCCCACCTGCACACCAGCCCATCAATAAAGCCACCAGCCCATTTGTCGTCCATGAAACCACCTTCTCATCTATCTATCAGTGAAGTCGCCTGCCCTACTGTCGTCAATAAAGATATCTGTCACTAATAATAGAGACACCTGCCAACCTGTCATCATTATGTCATCCTGCCCACCTGTCATGAGTGAAAACACAGGCCCTACGGGGCCACTGACCACTGACCTCACCAGCTTCTATCAGGCCCTACGGGGCCACCGCCCTCACCAGCCTCTATCAGGCCCTACGGGGCCACTGCCCTCACCAACCTCTATCAGGCCCTACGGGGCCACCGCCCTCACCAGCCTCTATCATGCCCTACGGGGCCACCGCCCTCACCAGCCTCTATCAGGCCCTACGGGGCCACCGCCCTCACCAGCCTCTATCATGCCCTACGGGGCCACTGCCCTCACCAGCCTCTATCATGCCCTACGGGGCCAAAGCCCTTACCAGCCTCTATCAGGCCCTACGGGGCCACTGCCCTCACCAACCTTTATCAGGCCCTACGGGGCCACTACCCTCACCAGCCTCTATCATGCCCTACGGGGCCAAAGCCCTCACCAGCCTCTACCACATTAGTCGATGGTTTTTCACACACCTCAGACATCAAGATAATTTTCTTTATGACCTAAAGACACCTTGGCTGACATGTTGGGTGATACACGTATATATATCGCTGTCGACATCAATTCAGAAAATGTCACCCCTCGTATTTACGGCACTCTTCTGCCTACCCTCGACACGCAGGTGACTTGCATACATAATACGTGGCGTGCCGGGCCAACACGGCCGGAACACGATGCTTGACTGTTTTTACTTCGTCGGTTTCCAAATGTGTCGGCGAGGGAATGGAAGCCTTTATCTGCTGATGAGAACTGCGCCGGCCACGCGAAACGCGGCGTTACATCAATGGCGGGATGGAATAACTTGCCACCGCGGGGAAACCGGACGATCGTTTGAAATTCGCTCCGTCGTTGCGTCTGTGTGTGTGCCTCTTAGTCTTGTTCCTGCATGACGGAATACCTCATCGGTGAGCAGCGTAGCCGTCACTCACTTCACACACTCATATCTTGTTTGTATGACTGTTCTTCTTGTCTGCCGCTACGAACATGGTACAAATATCAACCTGGGTTGGATCTAGGACTGTTTCTGGCCCATTCATCTTGGCTTCTTTAAAACGTTGCTGTATTCATTTCATTTCGTAACCTCTTAACGTCACTTGGTGATGCATTGATTAGTCTTTTCATATTTCTCAATGGACCCTCAAATATTTTTTCCTTGATATCTCCTTAGAAAGCAAAGGTTTTATTTACACACACACACACACACACACACACACACACACACACACACACATACAAACCAGCCAGAAGGCTAGAACAAGAATGTTTTTGGCAAGATACAGAAGGGCTACAGCTCTGCTGGCTATTTTGTATATAAGTGAGGGGGAGGAAGCAGATCAGCGAGGGGCCCCTGAATGAAATATCTCTTGAATATAACATTTCTCTGTGGCAGGAGGAGTGTATAATAGCAGCGGGGAAGGGAAGACTAAAAAAAAAATCAAATCGAATTATCACGACAGTTGCCGAGTGCAGTAAAACAAACTATGAATTATTCTTTACGTAAATAATAATAACCAAAAGTTATGAGATACTGAAATAGAGCGAGTGGAGAAGTGCATGTGATAAATGTTACAGAGGAATAGTGGGGAAAAAAAGTGTTTATTCCTAACAGGCAACTCTGGCTGTGCTGGTGTGCAAGTAAGTCATATGCAGTTGTATACAGAGAATTCTTTTTTCCTCAATAAATTCTATTCTGAGACCATAAACTAACAGACTGGTATTGTTGGGCACTTGGGGAAGCAAATATCGACGGGGCTGTAAGAACCAGGCACATACATACATACATACATACATACATACAAGCACATAAACCAAAGCAAAGAAAATTAAGCCTGGTTACCATGCAGACTAGCTAGGCTAGGGTGAGCGATCTGCCTCCGTATGGTACAGTCAAGACGACACGAAGACGACGACAAATTATGCTTCCCTTCGACTGCTGGTTAGTGGCCCATCCAGACAATAACAACGGGGAGAGCAGCTGCAGTAGTGCAGATGACGTACAAACCTCCAAAGAATCTCAATGCACTGGAGCAAATATACAATGACAACAATGAAGGAGGAACAGTCAGTGATGATGGTACGCGAAGAGGCAGAACATGATTTTCTGAGATGGTGAAATTCTGTGATGGTGAAATTTCTAACAACTGGAGATCTCCATTGTGAAGAGACTGTCAGGGGGAAACGTGGGTTCTCACGGAGAGGGAGTGTCATGGTGACCTGAGTTCGATGTGTATACAAGAAAATTTCTCACACCAGCACGTCACAAGGAGGGCATGACTCATACCACCCCGACCTCCTCTGGGGCAATTTTTCAAAAGCCGCCCCACCTATACCCACGCTCTAATTATCATAATTGCTTTAAAAACGATGGCGTAATTAACATTCCAAGAGGGTAATGGCTTTATAAGATTTAAACAACCTTTTCCCACATAACTGTGCATGACGGAGTACACAGCAATTAAATCCTGCAGCCCCGCCATGAGTCGCCGCCCTAAACCATGACCTAACTGCCCTATTCGGAGATCATGGCTCAGGTCACGGAGCACACTAGGATGGGAGGGAGTGACACGCTGTCTCCATTACATCTTATTTCCACACACACGCAATATCGTGAACACTGAGAATATCTATGCTACGTGGTAGATAAAAGACGTATAAAAACCTGACTCACAGAAGACTTATGATCGCGGCTATTATTACAAAACTCAACAGTTTCTACTGTAACACAGGCTAGGATATGGAGCCCAGTAGTGAGGAACCATGGCATTATGACGGATGGTTCTGTACATCGTACAAGGAAGGGGTAGGAACGGGGGTACCTTTAGCCCCAAGTGCAGACGGAAGGTTTATGAAAGGAGGACACATGACTCCGATGGAAACAAACGTCAAAAACAGAACGAGCTTGGCGTTGTGCCGTGGCGAAGATACAGGCGACACCCAGCATTTATAAAGCATAGCAGCACAAGAATGTAACAAGAGGCAGAGAAACTTTGAGAAGAATATTACAGACAAGACAAGGAGATAGATGGTGCGAAACTTTTACTTCCCCAACCCTAAAGTCATCAGGAGCAAAAGTGTCAGTTGAGGAGCAGCTAATCAGGCTAAGGGGCTCAGAGGAAAAAGTTATGGAGGGTGATGTATGGATAAGCGAGGAGATGAGTGATGTAAGTTCAACAGCGTTTTTACGTTGAGTGACACCACAGCCCCAACACCAGGGAGATGTGGTGATGATGATGATGATGATGATGATGATGATGATGATGAGGAGGAGGAGGAGGTCTAGAAAAGCAATGAAATATACTGAGGGGGGACAACAGCAACAACAACAGAATACTAGTGGGGTCTTGACCCATTTTAGGTTGATGGTCCCGAAGAAATGTCTCCATATGGCCGAGAGATGGTGTGCAGGTGCACTTGCCAGGCCACTTAAAACGTTGTTAAAGATGATGCTATGGAAAGGATAAGTGACGAGGGGGTGGAAGAGGACAATCGTCAGACTCATCTATAAGTAAAAACAACCATCCCTCAGACAGCGGCTGGTGGCTGTACTGCCCACGACAACCCATCAGCTGACACTATCTAAGCGGACATCGCTGCCGCTAACTCCGCAACAGACAGTTCATATGGAGGCTGGTGCAGGGGGAGGAGGTGAGGGCCATATGGAAACCCTCCCACCTCAACTGGTAATCTGAAGGGTCGAGAGGTTCGCTTAAACCAGCAACCCAGACTGCCAAGGGGAAGGAGTGGACTGGGAGGTAGGCTAACACGGACACCCGCTCAAAAACCCTTCCTTTATGACCATCAAGTGGAAGGAGGTTCGAGAAGCTGGTCCACGTGACACTCCTGCAGTCTCCTCCGCTCCGGCGACAGAAAGATGTAAGGGATCAAGAGGTTGGGGTTGAATCAATAGACTGCCTCCCTCCTTGTTGGCTTATGGCGGAGGTGATGATAAGATCTGCGACACGAGCCACGCCGCCAAGCGCCAGTCAGGTGGTGTGACCTTAACTGGCCCAGCCTACACGTCCTGCCTGATGCTGTCCTGCCCCAGCCTACACGTCCTGCCTGATGCTGTCCTGCCCCAGACTACACGTCCACGTTAGGCTGTCCTGTCCCAGCCTACACATCCAGGTCCTCACCTCCCCCACACCCATAACGGGGAGGGCTCGAGCCGCCCGCTAAATAACATTAGGGGCGATGGATGGGGCGCCACGCTGCCCAGACCTCACCATTTTCTGGAGACTTTCCATTACAATAATTAACCGAACACAATAAAAAAAAAATTCTTTTTTCTCTCAATCATAATTCAAGCTAAAATATTTTGGATTCTATGATAGTCCTAATGGAGGACAGACAGGCTCTAGGAAACACATGAGAAGGCTTAAACGAGGGAGAAATAAGAAGAGGAGAGTGGAAATACATCAAAAGTTATGGAGAAAGAGGATAATCGGCTCTTTAAAAAGGAGCAAGTGGTGTCTGTGTGACTGTCAGGAGAGACATGGGTGGTAAAGAGTTCTACAACAACGTAGCGCAGGGAGGAAGCAGATGCCACACCGTGCCACAGCAAGCATGCGAGGCAGTAGCCTGCTGAGCATTACCTGGTCCAGCTCACGCGAGCAGAAACCAAAGTACTGTACACAGAGGATGACCTTGATTACGGCCTCAGTTGCCCGTCCCGTCTCAGCTAATATAAAAAAAGTATATATACGGCTAAAACCTTCTCAAATGTGAGAGCAGAACTTCATAAAAGAACAAATCAGTCCTTTATATGATCGAAGCAACAGCTCAGAAGCAGAGAATTACGGCATCTCAAAATGAGTCCCAAATGTCTCTCAGAGAGGCAGACGTAGCAATTTATGCACTGCTGGTTTTCCACGATAGATCTACATGCCACAGCGATACCAAGGTGTGTATCGTGTTCAGTGATAGGATTACAGATCCATGAAAAGAGACGGGAAATGGGCGAGGGTCTTTCTTAGAAAGAGAAATAGGGAGACACTGGGTTGTAGAGGCAGTTCCTGATCAGGCTGCTTCTATCCCGCTAGGTCATCCTGTCCAAATACGAGACGAGACGAGACGCGACGCATGTCGGGCGAGAGAGGATTGCGTATGGCCGTCTGATGCAGAAAGGAAATCGCTGATAACAAGGAAGAAAAGTGTACGAGTTAGGGAGTAATTATGAGGGACGCCATTGTCACTGAAGACAAAAGGAGAGGTTAAATGCATATGGTCAATAGCCCTAGTTTTGTGTCCAGTGAGAAAATGGCTTCTGGATTGCAAGGAAAGATATTATAAATATGGAGGGATATAGGATTAGCGAGAGAAGCATCAGGAGAGGGTTAGTAAAGGAAAGTTAAGAGTCATTCAAGGTGGACTCAAAGGAGAATAAAGAGAACCGTAAAGAGTTGCTTCGTTAGTGGGAGATGGCCACCGTATCGTCAGAGGAGAAAGGGAAAGGAGACCCTGTAAAACATAATCTGTTAGAGACAAAGGACGATGCGCTTATCTCTGGATGAGGAGGAGAGGTTGTCGCATTTCCCCGGGGTAAAGGAACGCTTCGCCTCACAGGTAACAAACTTGAAGTGATCTTGGGCAGAGGTGAAAAATGAATGCACGTCGTGGAACGGAGAGTTATCCCGAGTCCAACATGCAAAGTCTCTCGCGAGAAAACAGCCTCGGAGTTGGTATAGCTGAACCACGAGAGAAGGAGGCGTTAGTCTGAAAGGACCCGGGAATATATGCCTCCACTCCCGCAGCAGTAACCTCTGCTAGAGGCTCAGCAGAGACAGAAACAAAGAAGAGGCAGTATATCTACCCAAAGAGGGTGAAAGAAAGGGGAATTTTCCTATGTTGATTCGGTCAGCGATATCAAAGTCGCAGTTTCTAAGTTTAGAATGGGCAGGTGGAAGAGGAGGTGAGGGGAGTAAGGAGACAGATGAGAGAATATGTTTGGATGAACCAACTGGAGGCGAGACTGTCACAGGAGCTAATGCACGAGGTATTGGAGGGGAAAACGTATCCAGAGCGATGGTAGAGTGGTCGTGACGGCCTGGAATACAGGTAGGTTGGGTAATAATTTGTTGCAACTCATTATGAAACAGCGGTTAATGTGGTAATGTAAAATAATTCAGTAAAGTGAGTTTATCAGGGCTACGAAAAAATGTCTTGTTGAAGCGAATTTTGTATCATTTTTTCCTCTCCCGTAATAAATGAAACACATTTATAATAATTTGCAAGCGTCAGAAACATGGGACACCTGTTATGCATGAAGCACACCTGTGACGCTACACATGAAAACGTCACATGCGGCACATCTGTAACACCTGTGGCACTTGCCGGCCATGCAGCAGATGCACCACTTGCCAAACATGAGCGACACTGGTCCCACTTGAAGCACACCTTGAGCAGTGTCGACATATGGCACATCTATCGCACCCGCCAAACGAAACACATCTGTAATAATAATGACATCATTTGTATCTTTAAGAGGCAGTGTTTGATACTATGAGCCATTCTGTTTGTGTAAGTTTTGAAACCTTGTGTAAAGTAAGCCAGAGGTCAACACCCTTACAAGACGTCTTATTCTACAGATGCGGACGAATGCTTCATTGATTAATGATTAACTGTCACCATATAGACAGCTTTGTGGTGATCAACTTCCTATTATGAAATTCAACGCTTCCCGGGCTTGCTACAGCCTTCCTGAAACCCCGAACCCATCCGTCGACTTTACGCTACGACGGAAACGACAGATTGCTCCACGCAGAGCAGACACAGCCTTTGCTGGCGCGACACCCCTCACTCCAAACCTAACTCCGACCCACTCGTTATCAAGACTCCACAAGACACATTTAACGGGCTGGTCTTCAACGCTCGCGTTGAAAAGTCGCTGGGTCCTGACCACAACGACTTCTTATAGTCTAACCAACTTGTAAGGAATGACATGTTAACATGGCAGAGTGGGGGATTGCCAGCATCCAATGACCTCCCCTGAAACCAGCAGGTTGAGAGCAGAGGGTTCTCTCTCTCTCTCTCTCTCTCTCTCTCTCTCTCTCTCTCTCTCTCTCTCTCTCTCTCTCTCTCTCTCTCTCTTAGTGACATGAATGGAAGCGCATGTATGTTCTATCGACTTCACACATCCTGGTAATATCTTCGCTATATGCTGGTCCTTAATGTGTGTGTGTCTGTGTGTGTGTGTATATATATATATATATATATATATATATATATATATATATATATATATATATATATATATATATATATATATATATATATACATATATATATATATATATATATATATATACCCTACACACGGCCGCCATGACATACCCAGACCTTACGAGTAATATACTACAACTTTCTCTCTCATATCCCAGACATACTCTATGTACTATATTACTATCTGATACGTCATATTTCAGCGGAGGGCATATTGTACCGAGGCGTAAGCTACACCATATCCTTCCCCACAGTGTGCTGTACCTGACCACACATGTTATAACCTGATTTACCACGACCCATGCTCTGTTATATAATGGCCCACGCCTTGCTATATACCCTAGCCCCGATATATTGCAACACAGTGCTGTTATACGCAGACTCACGCCATGCTATACCCTGTCCCAAGATGTTGTGACTCATGCTGTTATACGCTGACTCACGCCATGCTATACCCTGTCCCAAGATGTAACTCATGCTATCATATGCTGACTCACGCCATGACTATACCGTGAGCTTTACTGAACCTATGCTATAACACACATGGCCGCTACCATATACTGGCCCAGCCTAGCGGCTCTGGCCTCATCCAACTTTTACCGTCATAATCCAATCATTGTTCTCTCATACCTTGTTAACTCACCTCCCTCGTCGGGACGGTGCATTAGCGCCATAGGCGGTGCCACAAAGGACCACAATTTTAGAGGTAGAGTCAATCACCTCAGTATAACTCGAACCTGGACATAACGGCAGGTTCAAGGCTACCCCGTGGGGATCATCTCTACGTACAGTCACCCAATAAGCTTTCAAGGTTTAATTACTTTACAACCCTGACGGATTACGAGGTGACTGCAGTCAGAGGACACAGCTCTACAGGTTGATGAAGCTGTCGATATGTGCAGGGCGGCTCGTTGATGGTCGCCTTCCTGTACGGTGTTGCTCTCTCTGTGTGGCTCAGAACACAGGACGACCCGCACCACACCACCACAGGCCTCTCCTCCTGCCGTGCGCGGGGTTCGCAGCTCCTCCTGGCATGTGCTACCCTGTTTCCCCCTCTGTGATAACGTCGTTGGGTTCTGCTCTTCCCAGCGCTACTATCTTAAATTTGTTTAAGTTCGTGTTTGTTTTCCAATCCTTTTCCAATCTGTTTGTTCAGTCAGCGTCTGCCTTTACTGAGAGTGAGTTCTGGGAACGAGTTGCCTGAGGCTACTGTTTGTATGTGTGGCGTCTTCTGCAGTGATGGTGTCCACGTTCATGTTTCCATTGGATGTGGTGTGTGTGTGTGTGTGTGTGTGTGTGTGTGTGTGTGTGTGTGTGTGTGTATGGTGGGGCTGAGGAACCTTGCACCACATAGGCAAGGCTGAGCATGGTGACCAGTGGTGGTGGTGTGGTGTGTGGCGGCCAGCAGGGACCTGCACCACAGTGGTGAGGCTGGATGTGGTGCTTAGCGGTGGTGTGTGTGGAGGAGGCACGTAATAAAGCGCACGACACGAGTCAGCTGTGACGAGGTGGAGTGTGGTGGGCAGTGGTAGTGATGTGGTACGTGGCCATAAGCTTATCACGTGGAATTTTTACAGAAACTTCTGCTTCATCATATATATATATATATATATATATATATATATATATATATATATATATATATATATATATATATATATATACAAGACACACTAAAATGCATGCATACTATACACGAAGTGAAAAGATAAATGGTCACGTCTCTTCTCCCATGTGAACCTAAAACTTTCAACCGTATTCTCACAGAGTCGTTGTATCAGTCTCGTATATAATCATCAAATTTTTCCACCTAACAAAATTTTTTTTCGGCTCAGCTAGAGTGATTTGATGCCAACATTTCTAGCTTTTATGGGCAAGAAATTCAATCGTCACATCAAATAGACTGGACCCTCCATACCAACGATTGGATCAAATTGCATTTCAAGCATATCTCTGGCCGGCAGCCTCCCTCGACAATAATACTCCGCGCCATGGCCCAGGATGTCTGAATGCTGGGGTTGGGATGCTGGGACTGCTGGAGATGCATGGGATAAAGTCACAGAGGCTGGGATCACGGGGGAGAGGGGGGATACTAGAGTCCCGTGAAGCAGGGGGAAGTGGGACTCCTGCAACACAGACTAGGGTCAAAAGGAAGCTGAGATCGAGGTGACTGGGGTCAAGGAATGCCAGGGATGCCGGGGGCCAGTAGATGATGGTAGCAGACGATACTTGGGGGGGGAGGGAAGGCTGGAGAATGGGGATGCCAAAGGTAAAGGGTTCTGTAAATGCTGGAGGCAGGGCGGGCTTGGCAAGACGGAGGAATGCGAGGTGAAAGGATTGCTTCCCGTCAGATGTGGATGCTGAGGGGGCCATATGATCGAGATGCTGGGGTATAATATCATCGAGTAGAACCATACGTCAACCCGAGGATGCTGGACCCCAGAGAATGCTAGAGGCAGGAGATGATGCTGAGGTCAGAGAGTGTCAAGTCAAAAGTTTCTGAGATAAAGCGATGACCCAATCGGGGGATGCTGGGAGGACAAGGCTGATCGGGATTGTGGGATGCTGGTATCAAGGTGCGTCTGGGATCAAGGGCTGATCGTGTGAGAGGAGGCTAGGGTCAGGCGTTGTTCAGATCGGGGAAAGCCGAGGTCAAAAGTATATGGATCACTGCTCCCTAGAGCATCAGAGTGGCTCATTGTTGTCTCGTAATGGTTGCTGCCGAGACACACACACACACACACATACGTGGCATTGCCGTCCACATCACAGAGCATCAAAGCGTCAGGAACATCGTCCTTGGCAGAGCACAACAGCGTGTCGGGTTTGCGTGGAAGAAGCTGGACACGACCGAAGGTTGCAATATGCAGCCTCCCGCCCAACTTTGGTGCCCCCTACCCTGGACATACAAGCTGGACCAGTCCAGTGACTTCATGATTGATGGCTGCCCTCAGCTACGGCATATACTGCTGCTTCTCTATTCTGCCAGGGTAAAGGGGGGAGCGATACCTATACTCATCATTACATTAATGCTGCTGGCAAATCAATCCCGTGATGAACCCCTGGTCTGGTTCCTCCACCCCGTCCAAACAAACATACCCGCCGTGTTATCTCTCGTCATATTACAGGACTGTGGAATTTAATTAACCCGTGCGGCAAATACACGTGTATTTGAAAAGAAAAAAAATCATTGAACGGTTAATCAGCTTGAAATTAAAACTATCTGCCACTCTACACTCGCAGCCTCTTTTATGTCATACAGTAGTGGGGTGATGTATGCCTCTGCCACAACCATGACCACAGTTTCTCCTATTGATTCCTCCACAGAGACGCCAACCTTACACAAGTTCACTCTATTATCACGGTGTTGTCCCTCTCACATACCAGCTCCCTGGACGCTCTTCCACACATTGTTCCGCAGAGGAACTCCCCCACTTTGTCCCGCTTCCTTAACTTTTACCGCTCTTCTGAGGCTGCTGCTGCCTCTGCTGTTGTGTTCCAACTCGTCTACTGCTAGTGCCGTGTTCCCTCTCATCTGCTGCTGTTGCTGTGTCCCCTCTCATCTGCTGAAGCTCCTCCAGTCCCCCTCATCTGCTGGAGCTCCTCCAGTCCCTCTCACCTGCTGCTGCTACTGTGTCCCCTCTCATCTGCTGAAGCTCCTCCAGTCCCTCTCATCTGCTGGACCTCCTCCAGTCCCTCTCACCTGCTGCTGCTACTGTGTCCCCTCTCATCTGCTGAAGCTCCTCCAGTCCCTCTCATCTGCTGCTGTGGCAGCCCGCTCCCCAACCCTTCCCTGTATCATTCCGCTCCCCAACCTTCCCCTCTATCATCCCTCTCCCCACCTTCTCCAGGAACATACTTCCCAGCATCTCGCCCCAGTACTACCCCTGACCACAGGAGAGCCATATAAAGCTGGGGTTCTCATCCCCAAACTTTTATCACCCAGGGAATTCCTGGAGGAGACAGAGCCGGGGCCACGTTGGGGAAGACAAGGGAGCAAGTGATAAACTGGGACTTCCTGAACTTCTTATCTCCAAGTGACCAGAAAAGTCAATCGTCTTAAGAAGGCTGGTCCTGCCCGGAGACGGAGGGAGGTTCGGCCAGACTCCACAATAATGCCCTCCTCCCGGCCGTCTGCGCTGTGTCTTGCGGTACGAGAGGCCTCACAATGTCTCTCCTCCTCCCCTGATGTGTCTGATATGGTGCATCTGCTTGCAGTGGCAGCCTGAGATAAACTAGACAATGTAGTCACCACAATCTTAAATATCTCGCTATGACTTCCTCGCTCTCAGCAATTTGTTTTCAACCCGTCCCGCTTCTCTCTCTCTCTCTCTCTCTCTCTCTCTCTCTCTCTCTCTCTCTCTCTCTCTCTCTCTCTCTCTCTCTCTCTCTCTACTTTGAAAGAAGTACCTTCATATGATTTCATTTCCTGCTGAATTCTGACCTGACTAAACAGAGCCACCTCAAACCATATCTAATCTCATTAAACCGGGATAATTGTGTAGGGTTTACGGTCTTTTTCAATTTAACAATAGGAACTATTATGGGGGATTACGTCTCACACACGATCGGTTAATCATGTGATTATCAGCGACACGAGCGCTAGTATCAAACGCTGTCGTTGGCCTGCGGTCCAATATATATAACTCATGGTGGTCTACATGGCGTCTGAGGTGGATCCAGGTCACGTCAGCCTGACGAAGCCTCATCACAGGTAAGGTTATTCCCTGCTACCGTGCGTATGCGAAACGACTCTAGGATTCGTGCAGCCGTATTTCTCGTCTTGGTATAATCATCATCACACTGATCTGTTTAATCTTCCAATGACTCCTCGTACTAACTTCCTCTTTGATTAGCTTGTTCCGTCGCTGAAGAAATATTCTCTCTCTCTCTCTCTCTCTCTCTCTCTCTCTCTCTCTCTCTCTCTCTCTCTCTCTCTCTCTCTCTCTCTCTCTCTCTCTCTCTCTCCCCTACGTGTAAGTCTTTCTTCCGGACTTCCTTATTTTCGAAGATGAACTCTGCCTGCGTTCACGTCTTCATGGCCTTCTAAGATCCTGTATGCAGTTATCACGTCTCATCTAATGCTTCTTTTTTTACTCAAGTCGGGCAGGCTGACGGCTTCCCTCTTCGTCATTAAGGCTCATTCCACTCCGGTCTGGGTGTCATTCTCGTTGTACTGCTTTCCAGTGGTTACCATATGGTTCGTCAGTTGAGGTGGGGGAGGACCAGACTGTTGCTGGTATATCCTATATAGGGCGAACGCACGTCATGCATACCCTTGCAAGGCTACGGCAGCGTAGGGAACCGATGTACCAAAAGGAGTAGCAGAGAGCAGCAGCGCCACACTTATGCTTACGAATACACTCCACAAACACTTCACCTGAGGTCCACGAATAGATAACCGCTGGACGTGTGTACACACAGGTGAAAGAGGCATCTTACTACTTTTAATGGAGAAACATTATACCTCGGAAGAAGGATTTTGAGAAATGCCCTTCAGTCTGGCCTCACGCTGGTAAACCCTCCTTCCGTGATGAAATATCTCGATCGCGCTGACGACATTTCCTTTCATTTGTCGGAGTCAACGTTACATTTTCTCACATTTCGATGGAAAGACCTACAACGAAGGGCCACCATAATCTACAAGGAAGCCGTCTCACAATCCACGCTTACCAACCTTACCGAGACAACGCGCGTCGTACTGATCATAACGAAATCCATCGGACACATCCGGGAAGATATTTTTTTTTTCCCCGAGGGTACAAGACACAGGGCCACAGGAGAGCCAGCAACTGCTGCAGTTGACTGATGAAATTCATCCGTGGCTTCATCCACTACATCCCCTCCCCCTAGGCAGGCAGTAGAGCGTATTGCCGAGCCGGTTACAACTACGGCCGCCACGGAGACAAGGAAATAAGGCATCTCGCAAGTGCACGGAAGATACCCGATGATTGCGGGGAGAGAGAGAGAGAGAGAGAGAGAGAGAGAGAGAGAGAGAGAGAGAGAGAGAGAGAGAGAGAGAGAGAGAGAGAGAGAGAGAGAGAAATCTGGATAGTAACCCAGGCATGAGGATGATTTCTCAACATAGATCAACCAAAGCCATCCACTGATGATGTGACATTCACCCGCAGGTCGTCCTTGGGCGAACGGGCGATGGCTGAACGTAGAAGTGAACCACGACCTCTGTGGAGGCAATATGGAGGAGGCGAGGCAGGTACACAATACAACCACACGTGTGTCGACGTCTGAGTTACGTGTCCTGATGGCAATAAACAGTCAGCTGAGCCTCCCTCCCACCACATGGACAAAATAACATGGGACACAATAACTAGAGTTCTGTCCAGGTTTTCTCTGCGGGGGAAATATTAGCGTGTAAGCCTCTTAAGGCGGGACCCGAGAATGATGGAAGTGCTCAGAGTACGACTATGATAAGTCTCCTCCTTGCTCAAGGTTTATTCTCATTATATATATATATATATATATATATATATATATATATATATATATATATATATACACTGTTATTTTCTAATACACAGTACACATTCTTATTTTCACCGACACCCAATAAATCTCGGGACACAAAAGAACTCCCTGAGAGAAATCAGATATTCCGTCAGAGGCATCTAATTCCCCTCGTCCGGCCAGTAATCCTCCACTAATTCCATATTTACCATAGGATCCCATCCCGCCTGTCCGCCGCTGATAGTAAAACTCCGTAGGCTAACCAGCCGGACAGTGTTTGCCGATAATTGATGCCTGCTGAGTGGGGACACTGGATGGAATAACACTCGGTTAGTGGCCGTGATAGATGGGATGAAGCACCCTGAGTGGCCGGAATAGATGGGATGACGCTCGCTATGGGGCCACGATGGATGAGATAAGGCTCCGTGAGTGGCCATGATGGATTCGATAACACTCGCTGAGTGGGCAGGATGGATGAGACAACGCTTCCTCTATGGTACCGTCCTCCTTATACTCACATTACTCCTAGCGGCACAGCAGCAGAGAGGGCCAGGACGTGAGTGTCGTCAGCAGTGGCGGGATGGCCACCATAACTTGGCAAGATTTAATGATCATATCTCACCAAGGGTAAGTGCTGGCATGTCCAGTGCTAGTTACTGCCCAAATTACTGACACCAGTAATTGGGAATTCTGTACTGACAGCCCTGAGGTACCCCAGCAGTAACCTGGAAGGTCAACGCGGGTCACTAAAAGGTTACGATACTAGGACTACATCCTCCCGTCATTCCCACCACAGCACATCATTATAAGGACGTACTGCGGGTGTACCATTTACGTCATTACCACGACGTACGAGAGCAGTACAAGAGCACCAGTTCACAGCACCCGGCATCAAGGAAGGCTATACGCGGACCCTATACCAGGTTTCATAATGCTCGTCCTCTGACGGTAGGTGGAGCCGCATGAGTCAGGCTCATTATAACACAACTACCGAGGCTGTAGGAGCGGGAACAATACAGGGAGGAGGGGCAACTGTGGACTAAGTTTCCCTCCCCGAGCAGAGTTCCCAGCTGGCGAGGCTATACCGTGTTCCCTCCTCCCTCGCACGGCAGCCGAATCAACCCCTCCGGGATAAACATAATCTGAGGCAAAGGTCGTCCTTGCGATCACTTCACAGTTACATCATCGTATGTAGGTGATGACAGTTTGGTGCTTCAAATTTTTTTTTTTTTTCAAGATTAACAGTACCTTGAAGCACAAGGACTGCACAGAATACCAGGAAATTAATTTTACAGGGACAAGTAACTTAACTTTTGTCTTTTCGTAGCATTATCGGTGCTTCCAACTTGTTTAATCTTTATCTAATAAATTTCCGAATTCATAACTTCTCTAAATGAACTCATTATCTTTCACATGTATCTACCTTCTAAACATTCGGTGAACAGATTGCAATGTTATCCTGCAGCATCTTGGACACAGTGGCGAGTGTCGTCGGCTGTTGAGAGGTGAGTGGGGTTCTGCTCCTCCCCTGCCAGCGGCGTGTAGAGCCAGTGATACGTCTGCTCCTCCCCTGCTAAGCTTCCATGTTTGTGATTTGTTATGGTGCGGTAATTGATAAACAGGTCCGGAGCCTCAGCCGGGGCCGCTGCCATGTTTGGCGGGGTCAGCAAGGAAGGCCGTGATCACTCTACAGTACCTGCCACACATTCTATCAAGCCGAAGAAGCCAACCACGTTAACGTATGCTCTGTTAAGCTTACTCTCGCACAGGCATAGGCTCCTCAACCTAGTTGCTGCGTCCATCATCTTCGGAGTTTGTTAGATGGCATGAGGCCAAAGAATGTCTTGTGGACAAGGCCAGAAAGGAGTGGCAAGAATTAAAACTGATAATTTCCAGCATCACAAGAGCAGTAACGTCATCCCTAGTAGACAATCCAAGCTTGATTCATCAAATGGTGTGATCCTTGTGAGTGGCGCTTGAGGAGGTCTCTCTTACCTATTGGAAAACAACTGACAAACAGAGATGGGTATGCTCGTCACTGACCTTCACCAGTGGGTGGAAAAGGCGTTCTTAAAAGCGTGAAAACAGTAGGAAGCCCAGCACAAAGTGTGTCAACGTGTACAATCGCATCATTCTCATTCTGCGTTGATGGTTAAGTCTACACAGTGACAAAGAGCTCCAAATGCTGGTGCCTCTAATCCAAGACGCCGGTACCTTTTTACATCATGAACCTGTGACCCATCATTCAGCCAAATCTCTTTAATGACAAGCTCTTCTTTAGGGAGGGAGGGAGGAGGGATGGGGACTTCCGCTGAGGATTTTGGTTTTGTGAGCAGGGATGACAAGCCCTAACCTTTCACAGGTATGTGATGCACGTGAGTGAATCATTTGTACCCAGAGGTGTTGATGACGATACCGTCGGTCGGCACAGATAAGTACATGATGTTCAGTATTCGTGGACATGGACTAAACGAAACGCGTTAGTGTGGACGCTGAACAAAGTGGGGCGAAGAACACTGCCCTGCGGAGCACCACGGCCGAAACTCTCTGATATTACTTCGGTGTCTCTGACACAAGACAGATGGCTTTCTGTTAGACACGCAGTCAGAGATCAAGCGCAAAAACCATCCCCCAATATCTATTCTAGCAAGTTCATACAGGACTGCGTGTCGATTGGCTACATCAAAAGCAGCTTTAAGATCAAGGAAGGTGGTAAAATTGTACTCTATAGGGAGAGTTACCTTAAGAGGTTTGGTAGTGTAGTGTTGGTTGTTTGGGGTCAAACGATGAGGCGGTTGGCTCTTCACCCGCGGGTCGCCCACTCATGAACCATAAAGTACCCCTGCTGGTGAGAACGGGCTGTGTAACATGCAATCACCGCCCTGTTACAGCCTGCAAAGTGTGAGAGCAAGGCATTTACCGGCGCCCCAGCGCGCACCGCAGCGCAGGATCATAAACAGCCGAGACACAAGACTATAAATAATGCAGCCACAACATCGTCAGATGTAATGAGGCATGACCATAAGCACGGGAGATACAAGGTCAGCAAGACTGCAGACGCTAGCTAGATTCTGCTGAACCATGCGGACGACGGTGCGGGGAGACGTGAGGACATACCCTCGCCAGGCGGGTGTTTGGTGTCGGTATGAAGAACAAACAATTGCATGTTTGCCAATACTGGGAATATCTACTGATGTCTGGCGAGCAAGACAGAGGGGAAAGAGACACGAGCACAGTAGGTGCTGACGGACACAAGCGGTTACGTCAGGTGTACAACACATCACCTTATGCTTGGCTTGGTGTGCTCACCAGGCAGGCAGCATGTGTTTGAAGGCTCCTCAAACCTGGCTCCTCGCGAAGTATAATTAGTTTTAAGTGAATGATCGGAAATAAATGTGACTTATAAAGATAATTCTGTATTTCGATCATCATTCTGTACACAGCGGGTGAGGAGCGGATCCAGACGGGGGAAGACGCTCGGGCTGACCGGGTAAGAGATAAGATGGTGAGCAAATCGCGAAGTGGAGGATTGGGTACGTATGGCACTGAGGTCAATGGGGAAGTTGTTGAGGGTGACGGTGGGAGAGGAAGGCAGGCAAGTTCATGGGGATGACCGTGGAAGAGGAGACGAAGGTTCTTGGGGGATGACCATGGAGAGGAAGGAAGTGGTTGAGGATAAATGTGATACAGGGGGAAGAAAATGGTTTAGGCTACCTGTGACCGAGAAGGGGAAGAAGGTGGCTGGGATGACTGAGGTAAAGGAAACGGAGGAAGTGGGTGGGAATGACTATGATTAAAGAGTGGAGGAGGTGGCTAGGGCTGACCATGATAGAGGGAGAGAGGGGGTGGCAGGGGATGACTATGACGGAGGAGGAGAGGAGTTAACTATGGCAGAGGGAGAGAGGAGTTGGCTGGTGTTGACTACGACAGGAAATGGGGAGGAAGTGGTTGGGGGGGATGACTCTGGTAGAGGCAGGGGAGGGTGGTTGTGGGAGGAGCGTGGAGCAGGTGGACCTGACAGCCCCGGCAGCGGAGGCCGCGTTCGTACTTGGAAATGACACACGTAAATGTTGTTTTACAGCCTTTGATGTTTACTCCAATTCATTCCGGCTACATAACATACAGACTGGCTGCTGCACGATTTCCAAGTCTGCTGATGTCAGCTGGAAATGCTGAAGACAGTTTTTCGAACAGCGTATCATGAACCTATGTACGTACAGTTTGTTGAATTCTGATATGTGCGCTTTATGAATTTACCTGTATTATGTGAGAGAGAGAGAGAGAGAGAGAGAGAGAGAGAGAGAGAGAGAGAGAGAGAGAGAGAGAGAGAGAGAGAGAGAGAGAATCTAAGATCAACCAATCCAGTGTGTTTCATATTCGTCTACGAATACAGTTAATTCCCGATCTTGACACATACTTCCTTGTTTCTACGACCCGTAGTCTAGAATCACTTGTCTTCTGTCTATGATTTTTTTGTGTGAGTTGCAAAATGTAACAAGAGTCTCTGGGACTCATGCCCACCACCATCACATTTCTGTGTTTATCAGTAGTGTCCGTTGAAATCATCGAACACTTTTAGCTAATTCTCAAGGCAGCAATTTCCGTGCCCTCTTGTGTGACACTCGAGCGATGCGCTCGTTCTTCCATTTTCTGACACAAACTTACGTGAGCCTGTAGGTCTGGAAATCCTTCATGCTAGGCCCTCGCGCTCGCACGTCGTCAGCTGCCCCGTTCCACCCACCTGTTACCGAGTGTCCCTACCATCTTGTGGATGACCCCCGACAAAACACATCCAGTGATTTCCAGTCTGAGCGGCGGCGCGACCCCCACCGCTACGCACAGGTCATCCGTGCGACTCACGGTCGGTCTAGTGCCTGCAGGAGGTGTCGTTATCAGGCTTCCCCGTTGAGTGTGCGCTCCCGGGACCTCCCTCCGTTCACTCCACATTAATCATGGTGGTTCGCCTTCCCTCACCCCCCGTCAACCGCAACCCCCATCCAACTCGCGCTGTGTTTTACCTTCATTACTCTGGCCCTAATGATCCGCTGAGCACTACCTGCCCTCGTCAGGACCTGGGGGTCACGAGCTTGCTCTCAGCCTGCCATTATGGCCGTTCACACCAGGTCTCACACCCCCACAACAGCTGCGCCTCAGTGCGCCGGTTGTTCTCCCTTACAACTCGTGTCGACAGCTGACGGTGCAAACAGCGCAGACTCTCTCACCACCAACATACTACCGTCGACATTATCGACACGAGTCGAAGTATACTGATGTGGCTCGTGCTTCATGAGAGTGAAGTGTGAGGAACACATTGTATTGCCCGGGACCCTCCTTCAGAACAGGTTCCTCCTGCTGTTACCGTAAGACGTTTCTCCTCCCTTCAATCCAGGGGTTCCTTCAACTCCAAAGCTATGCAACACCCAGTACCAAGAAGACCATGAACTTTGAATATATATATATATATATATATATATATATATATATATATATATATATATATTGCTCTTCTCGCCATAGGATGTGGATTTCTATTGCTGGAAAGAATGTGTAGTATGAAAATCAATGGAAACGGTCCGAATATGAGTCACCGTCACTGCCTAACGACCCAGCTTGAACTCAGTTCATCTGGGAAATCACTCACTGGCTCTTCGTAAATTTATCACAATTATACACTTTTTCCTTAAGGGCAAATCACAGACTACACTGCTCCTGACACGCACGCCGGTGCATCGTCCACACAGGACTAACTCTGCCCTGACATGCAAAATGTGTATCCAGGAGGGCGGTATCGGCTAACTGCCTTCAGCTTTCGCGCTGTACACAGAACAGTTTTCGTGAAGCATGAAAAAAAAACCACAAATAAATAGTACGGATAATGCTCTCCTAACTCGCTCTGTTTGAGGAAAAGCGACAGACAGCATCGCGATTAAAGTTGCCATAGTGGTGGTCGTACCACATAGACGGGCGTGGGGTGTGTATAGACACACACACACACACACACACACACACACACACACACACACACACACACAGATGTTATGGAACTCCGCCTGCTCAAGATTGCATCGCAAGCGAAAAGTCACCTCTGGCGAGGCTGTATCACTGGGAGTACAGTCTCGTCAAAGAACTCACTCCAATGCAAATTAGAAGCATAGCAGTCTTGAGCTGCAAAAGCCTTCAGAAAGGTCAATGGTAAAACCAGGACTAAGTGACAAATTAGTACTGGGGTGATTAAAGATAAAAGATAAATAAATAAACAATATATATTTAGGTCTACTGTGGACCAGTAATGCCTCCGCTGACGGGCGTGAACGTAACTGGTATCAAAGACATTATCCTTCCGCAGACACTGTATCTTTGTCCTCTAGTAAAATAAAATGCAGTGTATTCCGTCCCAAATGTTTGGGACTTCCGTAACGTTATGGTCGGGAGGAATCCCCGCGACTTGATATCATCCTCAAGAGACACGAATGGCGCCATATTTCATTGGAGTTATTTGGGACGTCGATAAAATCTAAAGACGGAATCCATTACACTTGGTCTTTTGCATAGATTCTTGCGAGAACAATGTCTCTCTTGCATACGTCCTCTTCCCGGAGCCTTACGTATACACGATTAATGCCAGAGTTCTAGCACAACTGTTTCTCCTCCTTCCTGTAAGCCGAGGGATCCATTTCTCCGTCGCAAGTGGATAGATACGCCGGCATGTGGACTCACTCCTTAACCAACCCTCCGGATGCTGAAGTGCCGGTCCAGTTCCCTCACCGTTAGCGATCTCAGTGAGGGGGTATAACTCCTTACAAGTTAGTGCCAGGATATGTTCCCTCCAAAGCGTGTGGTTAATGGTCGGGCCAGAAGGGATGAGGGCAGCCTGTACTTCAAACCTGATGGGCTAAGCTTAGCTTCGGCGTTTATTGTGACGCTCTGACCCGTGCCTCTTGGTGGATATGGAAGAAAGCTCTTGAAAAAAGAGTGAAGGAAAGATGAGAGAAAATAAGGAAAGAGTAAAGAAAGAGAAGGAAAGAATTATTCAAACACATGAGGATGGTGGTATTCATCACATCCACGGCAACGGAGGCAAACTGGTATGTGAGTAACGACACAACACGGCCACCTTGAGGCTATCGGTACCGTAGCCTGAGTGTGAGGGTCTACCATCAAGCACACAAGTGACATCGTTATGACCACAGATGACACCCGTGTGCCAAAACATAACTTGTTAGGTTTTAAGCCAAAAATGCACGATCCTTAGAGAAGAACTAGGGAACCCACCTGAGTTGCCACCACACCTGAACCACTCAAGACGAAGCCTCGTCTCTGGTAGCCATACAAACGCTTCTCCTACCACACAGCCTCGCACGACAGATCGTGAGGGAGCTGCTCGAAGACACGACAGTAAACTACAGCAGCGTCACGAAGATGGTACATGCAAATATAGCCCACATTTGTAATCGTATCAGATTATAACAAAGCAATTTTTATAGGCTGATATCATATCTATCTTGGCTGACAGTCAGTCTTGTGTGATCTGGAGGAAAGTGTTCTTTGTTCCTATCTTGTCCTTCGAGAAGAAACTCAATTTCTTTAAGTGTGGAACATTACGAAGACGGAACAAGACGTTACAGAACGTTGTCAGTTATTTCTTCAAGTGTGGAACGTTACGAAGACGGAACAAGACGTTACAGAACGTTGTCAGTTATTTCTTCAAGTGTGGAACGTTACGAAGACGGAACAAGACGTTACAGAACGTTGTCAGTTATTTCTTCAAGTGTGGAACGTTACGAAGACGGAACAAGACGTTTCAGAACGTTGTCAGTTATTTCTTCAAGTGTGGGACGTTACGAAGACGGAACAAGACGTTACAGAACGTTGTCAGTTATTTCATAAACATGACTTAACCCTTCGAAAATTAATGTGCCTCTGATGAGAAGGCTACAGTCTGAGTGATAAATCAGGCTGCAGTCTCTCCCGTGTAAATCTCATTACACAACCCTGATGAATACCTTCCGGCACGCACGCACGCACACACGCATGCACACGCACACACACACACACACACACACACACACACGCCAGATTATCCTATCAGACACAAAGGTTGGTGTGAGATACACAGAGTAAACACCACTGCTTAACGCGCTGGGCACGGTCGTCAGAGGGAATATAAATATTCCGCTCACAACTGGTATAAAAAAAAAAAAAAAACGCGCCATTAACGTCTCCAAAATTCAGAGTATTATTTGTTTATCATAATCAAGTTAATAGTGAGTTTCGTACTGTTATTCACCTTCCTCACGATCTCTACCTGTAACTGAGGCAGTCAGTAGCTGTCGGTGTTGACAAAAAGGGCAAATTGGTGGCTCGTGCGTCTCTGTGTATCACATCCTTCCTTCCTGCTAAATTTATGCCCAACAGTTTGTCTAGTTCCCTTCCTCTGCTTTCCTGTTACTACACAACTGAAGGCTCCGGAGGTCTTGCTGTTACCCTCCTGCTGACCCTTTAACCAATTCATTAACGGACCGCCTGCAGGAGCAGCAATCCGCAGTCCCTGACTTTCCTCACCTCCACGTCTGCAGCTTGCTTGTTCTGTATCCCACACGAGTCTGGTGACCCCTGACCACTTCACCTCCGGTTCTCCTGAGGCTAATTCTTCCGCTTGTTCACACCTGGCTCTTCCTGAAGACCCGTGACCTCGTCGCCTCCAGTTCTCCTGTGGTGAGTTTTCCACAGTTCCAAACCGGGTTCTTCTTAATGGGCTCGCGCGCGCACACACACACACACACACACACACACACACACACACACACACACATCAACATACGAGGGGACCAAGACTACCTCCCAAGTTGGTCTGAATACACACGTTGCTACGGAAACTCAACCCGATTAAGTGTAAAGAACTGAGGATGGGGCACGGTGAAAGAAGGCATGAACATGATCATCATCTAGCTAGCTATAAGCTTCCGGAGTGTGTGTGTGTGTGTGTGTATGTGTTGTGTGTGTGTGTGTGTGTGTGTGTGTGTGTGTGTGTGTGTGTGTGTGTGTGTGTGTGTGTGTGTGTGTGTGTGTGTCTCTGTGGGACTCGGTAGTCGACTTCGTCCCTAATCTGTCGTCAGTGTAGTTTAGGAGACAAACTCTCTGCTGGCGAATACTAGAATACCTTTCAAGTGTATGGATATGGAATTGATTAGCAGGCTGTTCCTATCCTACATAAGGTTAAAGCTAGAATATGCATCTCAGGTTTGGTCATCTAACCTAAAGAAGCACAAGGAGCTAACAGAGAACAGCAGGACGGTACCAGAATTAAGAAATCTGAGTTACACCCCATCTTGAAAGAGAAGAGTGAGGGGTGACCTGATCATAACTTTTAAGCTTTTAAACCAGGTCGATGACGTGAACAACGAATAGCTAGCTGTTCGAGGCATGTAGCCACAGAGCAACCAGAGGACATAACACGGAAATAGGCACAGATGAAGCTAATGATCAATTCTGGTGACACTACAACCTGCATCCTCACCACGCCGGGGGACACGGGGCGAAGCTGACGAGATACAGGACACGGGGAACAACTGGGGAGATAATACGACACCCTGCGCCACCACCACCCTGTGGGAGACGGTGTAAAGCTGGGGGGGAGAGGGGGGGGGGAGATGCTACACCCCTGCGCCGCTACCCTACAGCCTCATCCACCTGCCGACACAGACAACCTGGCAGTGGGCGGGAGTTGTGGAGGGTGGTTCAGGGGAGGAGGGAGGCGCTGGGATGTATGGGATCTGGGTGAGAGTGGTCGTAAGTCAGGGCCCGGGACCTGGGCGCACGGATCCCACGCAGGGGATGCTGCTCTACAACTCTGGGAAAGGAACGTCTAACAGCCGAGCGAGAACAGGAGAGAAATGAAATCATAACGTCTGGGAAGGTTGACCCAACCGTCATGAACTGAGCAACGACCTCAGAGTTAATACATACAAAGCAAATGAGTAAGTCGACACGAGTCATAAGCTGTTCATATATGTGTATATACATATCACATGTTTACCAAATGGCGTCCGAGCTACGTCTCTTCATTGTATATCAACTGACTGTTATATTTCTCTCTTGTGTCTCCCCTGATGATGTGATTATTACACGAAAGTGCACTTGGGAACTCATCGTGTTTCATTACATCTGTCGTCACACTGGGTGGATGAAGTCGGTTCACTCGGCTGTGCCGTAGCCTCATACAGACGCTATACACCGCAGCCATCTACACAGGCGGTGTCAGTCTGCAGCCTCATACAGACACGAGACCCGGCACCAAGCTACACAGATAAGGTCACCATACACATTCTCCTACGACCAAGCAAGCCAACCAAATCCTTCCTCACTGAGCCCAATCCGACCCACATCGCATCAAGCGCTCCAACAGACATCCAACCTCTGGAGCACGACGGGACGACCCTTGAGCACGACGGTACGACACATGGGTATGACGACAACACCCTCCCCCTACCCCTTGAGGGTCATTAAACCCATGGGTCACACCGTCTTGCTCGAGCGATTGAAATGCTACGTCTGTGGCCGGGCGGGAGGCAGGAGGATGCTTCCCAAAGCACAACGTGCATGATCCGGCGGTGTGCCACATCTCCCACCGATCACATCACCATTTCCCCACACGGGCACAACTAACTTCCCACCCGATAGTCTATCGCCGTCTATCGCACCGCCATTTCATAAAACGTCAAATCTTTTATTATCTCTTTACGTTTTTTTTCCGCGGTATTATTTTTTTTCTTTCTCTCTCCTCTTTTCCCCGCTCCCACCTCGTTTCTCTTCCCATCCCCTCCACTTCCCATTTATCACGATATTCTTTTTTTTCTTGCACCGAAACTTTCATTTCAGCAGCTGGTCCATGTCCTCCCCTCCTCCTCTCCTCCAGCCCTCCCCATACCTCTCTACCAGCGCCGGTTGTAACCCTGTATCACAGGCATCACCCGCCGGATCCAACACTGCATCACGGCCTCACCTCTGGGTTTAAACCGGACATATTTTCTAGTCTTCAGCTGAGATTTATCCTTGGTATTATTCCAATCTTTCTTCTTCTCATTCGTCTCCTTCTCACCTCCATTCCTCCGACTCTCTCTCTCTCTCTCTCTCTCTCTCTCTCTCTCTCTCTCTCTCTCTCTCTCTCTCTCTCTCTCTCTCTCTCTCTCATCCTCCTGATCAGCATCAGCATCGTCAACAATATCAAACCTCAGAAGTTATCACGGGAAAAACTTTTTTTTTCCCTTTTCCTATTTCTCACCTCAATCCTCAGTCACCGTGCTGCCCAGATCCTCAGTCTCTGTTCTTTATCATACCTTCCAGCGGTTTTCTGTTTTACCAGTACGATGAATTAATTCACAAACCATCGTTTAATAACCATATGTATACCATTGCATATGTGCACATCTAAGTAAAAATCACAAACACACACACACACACACACACACACAAACACACACACACACACACACACACACACACACATACACACACACACATACACACACACACCCACACACACACACACACACACACACACTTACACAATCTGGCAATAAACTATTGACATATCCCTGCCACACAGACCTCCTCCCCCCTCCACGGCGGACTGCCGTTCGTCACCACAATCGCCGTGCTCCCTTCAGAGCTCGTACACACAGATCACCAGACCAGTGCTATACCTACCATTCTCTACCGTCATAAACAATAATCCATGAACAGGTAAGTCGGTACGCAAACAAGTCATTTTTTTTCTTCTCCCCTGTCAGTTACGCTGTGTGGCGCGTCAACCACTCTATTACTGTAACAATTCCTCACCTGATATTATTCCTCCGAGTTGCATAATGTATAGACCATACTATTTACCCAGTCAACATGCCCGCCCGTCTGCTACCCTGACTCATTTGGTGTACCTCACTACTGCTTCATCCAAAACTCTCCTTATGTTTTTAGTTAACAAGTCGCTATCATAACCTCCCACATCTGTTGTATCTGCCATGCCCCAACTGTATGTTTTCAGCCGGATGGCTGCCTAAACCCAATAAACCATTACTCATTTATTCTATCTATTATTCATTTACACACAAACACACACACACACACACACACACACACACCAGCACAGTATATATAAAGCACTTCCACCTCTCCTCAGTGAGACACATCAGTTGTACTCCCTCAGTTCCCAATAGCAGATGGAAACTGTCATGAGTAACCTTATGCCATTCGCCCGCTGTGCCTGGCGGCGGTGCGGCTCTCACGCTGTCTCTCTTGCTCCAGTGCGGCGGGCGGGCCAGGAGGTCGTCACAAACTCACCTCAACAGTGTTGTGTAGGGAGCATTACCCAATGCTACCAACACACAACACTGTTTTTTTGTTAAGGCGAGTTATGGTGTGTGTGTGTGTGTGTGTGTGTGTGTGTGTGTGTGTGTGTGTGTGTGTAATTACAGTACCTATTTGTACTGCACGGGGAGGGAGTTTTATACTCGTGGGGCGGCCCCCTTCATCTCTTGAATTCATCATACAACTTTTTAAACTCCTGTATGCTGTCCACATTCACTGCCTCAAAACTCAGTTTATTCCATTCATACACCACTGCTATACTACAGAAGTACTACTTGACGGCCTTTAGAACAAGTTTCTTCTTTAAATTCATGCTAAGGCCACTGGCTTTAAATCCCTGTATCTTCCAAAGTACGTACTGTCCACTCTCAATATTATCCAGCTGATGTGTGTGTGTGTGTGTGTGTGTGTGTGTGTGTGTGTGTGTGTGTGCGGGCGTGTGTGTGTGTGTGTGTGACTATAGTCAGCATTTGTGATCTCTATCGTCCGTGTTACACGTCGGGGGTAGAGCCGTGTGGCCACACACAGTCCCTGATGTAGTAACTAACACCACTTCCGTCAACTGTGTTACTTCACCTTACCAGTGCAGCCCCCAAGGTGAGCACTTCACCTTACCAGTGCAGCCCCCAAGGTGAGCACTTCACCTTACCAGTGCAGCCCCCAAGGTGAGCACTTCACCTTACCAGTGCAGCCCCCAAGGTGAGCACTTCACCTTACCAGTGCAGCCCCCAAGGTGAGCACTTCACCTTGCCAGTGCAGCCCCCAAGGTGAGCACTTCACCTTACCAGTGCAGCCCCCAAGGTGAGCACTTCACCTTCCGCTTGACCAGGGAGACCGCTGCTGAAAATGACTAACGCGAGGACACCATTACAATATTTGCGGGTGAGGTTAAAAACACCGCAGATGATGCAATCATCATCATCATCATTCAGGCGAGACGCGGCACGATGCACTCCCCCGGTGGCGCGTCTCCGGTGTATCGACAGCCGACGCTGGCTCTGTGTATACCACCTGTATGTTATTCTCATTATACGCGTGTCACAAGTGCTGGTATCGTGGATTTTCATGACAGGGCAGCAGAGACGCGGTACACTCTGACGGCACCGTCACGACAGGCAACACCAATACGACAGACAGCACCGTCACGACGGGCAGAACCATCAAGACAGACGGCACCGTCACGACGGGCAGCACCATCACGACGGGCAGCACCATCATGACGGGCAGCAGCACCACCATGGTTGGCCTGTACATGATGGCGTCGTCATCCTGGTGGGCCTCACGACGATCACTGCGCCATAACTTGCGGGGTAACACTCCGCCATAACCATAACTGCCGCCTCCTCCAACACATGGCGCAGACATACCACCCCCGGGCCCACGCCACGCTCCCTCAATATACACTGTCGTGCCACTGACGACGACGCTCACTCTCACAGCAAACTGGTGTAGGGGAGAGTGAACTCAACAATTCTCACAGTTAAAGTGGAATGGGGGAGAGAACGTCCCCTCCTACAAACAAAATGGTGGGAAGTGATGTGAGAAAGAGGTCGACTTCAGGAAAACGTGGACAGCGCCACAGCTCACGTTGGTGTGTACCAGGTAATGCCGACTCTAAAAAAAGAACACGGAATGCCTCGGAACTGAGGTTTGCCAGGGAGAATGGCGACACGCGGAGCACGACGATCTCTTAAAAGAGTCCAGCGGGAGTAACTAGAGTCAAGTCAGAGAATCTAACAAGACCTGTGGTGGCAGCTTCTCCTGTCGGTGAGCCTTATCTGTAGCCTTGTTTACCCTGAACTAATACCTCTTCGTAACACACATGCCTCGTCAACCACCTCCCATAGTAACACACACACACACGCTCGAATAAGTCATACACTTCCTCGCGAGGAATATCATACCCAAGGACGCTGGATGACACTCCCACCCCGAGGAGTATCACACGTACGGCCCCCGGCTGACACTACCACCTGAGGAATGTCCTAGCGCTTCGAGCTGACACTCCCACCGGAAGGACGTGTCACAGAGGGCCACGGCATGACGCTCCCACCTGGAGATGCGTCTCACTCCTCATACATCTAAGGCAAAAGGGAAGCGAGAGGACATGTAGGGACTGGTGTAAAAAAGCTACATGCAGTCATCCTCCCTCGAGCTGACCCTGTAAACTCACATAAAAATTCTACATGATCTCAAACAACGATATGAATGCGGATCGAATCTAGTTTAAGTTCAGGGAATAATTACAGTATCTTTCATCTACTTTTTCTGTAGGTTAAAAAAAAAAAAAGAGGCAAAAAAAAAAATGATGTGTTGAGGTTGTGGAGCGGCCCCCAGCACAGACTAGTAGGGTCAGCATGCTGATGGAATAAGGGCTGCCGCCCCAGCCACCTCCTCGTAAACCCTGCGCAGGATCTGATACAACCAATCTGGGGGCTCCAGCCTTGATGGTGATGCGAGGGAGGCTGTGCTACGGCGTCAGGTGAACGTTCATACCCCTCCCCCAAAAAAAAACATCGATAACACAGCCAACCCTGTGACGCGGGCTTCTCCTTACGTTGATCTCTGAGGTCGTCTACCCCAGAGGATAAACTGCCGCGTTGCTCCTCCACTCAGTAGCGCTGGCGGAGGCCGTTGACCGTAGGCCTTGTCTGGTATACTTTTCAGGTACTTATCCCAGGCTTTGTTAAAATGTCATCTCAGCACAGACCATAGTGTTCCTTGTGGCTGCTGGCAATGTGTTGAACATTCCTGGGCCCCGGATGTTCAAAGTGCTTTTCATGTATTGATTTACTACGCCTCTTGATTTCATTATAAAGTATCGAACACTCTCCGTGCCTGACGTACCAGAAGGTTATTAATATCTTAATTATAATTGTTACTATTACTATCACTATTATCATTATCATTATCATTATTATTATCATTATTATTATCATTATTATTATTTTCATTATTATCATTACTTTTATGTAGTACCTGGAACTTTCACCGTTATCCAGCACCGGAAGACTAGGTTCATATGTATAAGAACATCTTAGTGTCTATCACAGAGAGAGCTTAAATACTTCATATGGCATCGTGTGCTCACCATCCTGTGGTTCGCATCAGCGCTGATACCACACTCTTCCAGAGTCTGTGTTCATACTGCAACACATCAACGCATTGTTTGTTCTTCAGCGCCTCTATGATCTCATTGTAATGATCCAGCCAGACAGACATGATCATCCCGACCTGAAACCATGTTGTCCTGGATCATGTAAATCACTTGGTACCAAGAAGTCAGTCCACACATCTCTGGACTTCTCTCCAGAATTCTAATGATGTACGATGTATGTCAGTGCTATTCGTCGATTTGTGTTTTTTTCCCTACCTCAATGATGGCTCTTTCTTCTTCTTCTTTTTTTGAGATCCTGGATTTCATATAATATTTCAACTTTTATGGTCAGTGTCTTCAGGTGCAACTGACAGGCTGGCTTTCCCCTGCTGAGTGAGCTGTGGTTTCTTGAAGTTTTCGACTCGTTTTTGCCTCCCTCCCTCCTTCTCCATCCCACCCGCAATAAAACGAGCGTCTATCTCATTCTGGTCTCGATCTCCTGCACATTTTTTCTCGCTGGCATGTAGTCTGCTGCAGGTCCTCAGTGCCTCTGTGGTCATATATGTCACACACGCCCTCTGGTATTTTGCCACTCTGAAGTGATTTCCAGTGTATGGCTAACAGTTATCTCATTACTTCTCGTTCTATCAAAACTGAACTTTCTTGAATCGCGTCTCCATGGCAATGTGTGCTGTGGTTGTGATGGCTTAGCATCCCCGTGAATGTTAAACTTTGCCGTGTCTGAACATTATTGTTGAGCCCAAAGCCACCGTGGTCTTTCTTAAGGTAATGGATCCTTTCGGGTCTGTAAAAACTATAACGGTGCATAAAAATAACTTCTCGCTTCATTGAGCGGGTGATCAAGTGATTATCATTAATCAAACTAAGTGTGATAACGATCAGCCCGTTCTTTGACTCCGCCACCCCTGCTGTGAAGCCAATCCGGACCTCTGGTAATGAGTCGGTAAGGGCTGATGCTCTCATCCTAAAGAGATGAGACGACGGTCCTTAAAGACGGTGAGGGATAGCATCCTCTCGCCTTGAAGTCTGCCGCGGCTTCTGGCTCTAAAGATACTGATTAATTCCTTAGGTTAATTACCTTCCCATGGCGCAGCTGTTGTACACAGCGACCCGCAGATGACGATGACGGGCCAAGTACGCGTGCACACACACACACACCCACCCACACACACACTCATACACACACATAAGGACAACTTGCTGTAGCTGGTATGACAATAAGCAATGCTGGGGAAGTCGAAAGTGCCGGAGCAATAATCATGAGTCAGGCGGGTCCGTGTGCTGCTCAGTTAGTGTTTGTCAGAGTAGATAAACCCGTGAAACGTGGCCAATATCCAGGGCTCCGCAGTGCACGTGTTCCATACGCTCCACCAGTGAACACGCACCAAGACATGAGACTTGGGACAAGCTCTAGATAACGCACTTCCTCCATGAACAACAACCCTCCATCCAGAATCCAACATGGAAACCTAAAGCTTCCTTCTCCGCAGACTCAAAAGGAATAGAAACTTTACACATATGTCGCTCTACATGGACAGGGTGGGAGGAGGCGGGCATGTAGAGGGAAAATTCATAGCCAGTCAGTCGAGAAGTTGGAGTGAGGAGGTTGTAGAGAAAGGAGGGGAAATGAACCGGACAGAGGCAGACATGCATGGATGTACTGCTGGCTCGTTCTCTGTCAGGAGAGAGGGGCCCGCCCGATTTATGCCAGGCTGCCAACCCTTGTCCAGGGAAAGTGTCTCGTGTGTGTGTGTGTGTGTGTGTGTGTGTGTGTGTGTGTGTGTGTGTGTGTGTGTGTGTGTGTGTAGTTCATTCCATGAGGCTGGTCTAGTCATCTGGTGACTTGAGCCAAACTCCTGTTTCACGAAGATCACACGCTGACAACCGCCCAACCTAAAAGTCTGGTGTACATTGCGCGATCTTACCAGGGCCGATCTTAACGTCTGCGCAGCAGGAAGCAAATCCTCAGGTGACGGACAGGCGCGCACGACTGTATGTACAAGAACGTCCACTGTTACCACTACTACTAACCTCTCGTGCACTTCTGTATGTACGAGAACACCACTGTTACCACTATTACTAACCTCTCTAATTTGCATCAAAATTTCACAAGCGTCGTGGAAGACTCCTGAGTAGTCGGGAGAGGAGTACATGTGGAGTGTGACGCGCCTCCCTTAGACCATGATCTTAAGGTCGATGATATCATCATGCTCACATCTCACTAAAGTCCATGATGGACTGGAGTAGCCTCATTCGCTCACGCCCATTCACTAGATGTCACATGAAGTTCACCGAAACCCACGGATGAGATTATCTCTCTATTATCCTATAAAAGCAACAATCATATAATCCCTCTTTAGGATTAAAAACGAAGAAAAAAAAAACATACTTATCTGACGCTCCAGAATTATGCAAATCCGATTTTTTATTAACAGCAATACTTCGCTTCCCTTTGGAGGGCTCTGTAGCAATGTGCTGCTCCTTCCTGACTCTGAGAAATATTAATGTATCTTAATGCGGGGTGAGGAGGAGGGGTGGGCTGTGTGTGTGGTGGCTGGGTCGCGGCAGGGGAGAGGAGAAGAGCGAAGAAACAAACATGAATATGGAGCACATATGGTTGCCATGGTTGCTCAACTTCCTGAGAGAAACTCGAGTAATACATCAACAACAACACACACACACACACACACACACACACCCTGAACAATTCGGGGCCTTGCATACTTACGATTCTTTCTAGACCAACAAACAACAACATAACTACACATACACACACACCCCTCGTCTGTCGGGGCGTATTCAACAAGGCACCAACAATACGACTCCCAACAAACCACACACATACACATCAGTAAAACCCACACCATATATACGTACACTCTATCATCTGTTTCCCAGCGTCCATTTGCCCTCACTACTACTAGCTAGACCACGCAATACTCGGCAAGCCGCCGCGTCCCATGATAACTGTGCGGCCGCTGGCAACTCAAGGGTGGGCCGTTTTGATAACTGTTTCTTTCCCTGCGCCTCGAGGCTTTGAAACTCTCTAACCACTCATGTCTCTCCCAATAACTATGACCTGGTCCATTTCAAAAGACAGGTTTTTCCACTTCCGCCAAAATTCGTAAATACTTTCCTCTTCTTTTTTCCCTTTCATTAACCTCTCTATATTTCAATTAAGGCCCGGGGCCTTGATGTGCACTTTTGTCCGTGACTGAAGCCTCCAACGTAAAAACAGAATGAAAAAGAAATCTGTCCATCCCCTTCCTCCTCCACCCTAACCACCCAATTAATAATAATGATAAAATAAAAGAGGAGGTGAGTGGCGGGTTGCCTGAGGTTGTGTGTGGGTGACAGCAGCAGGTCTTGAGGTAGGGGAATCATAGAGTACTTCGTGGGGAATGGGGAGGAGGATTGTGTATCTTCTTACAAGCACTCTGACGAAACTGCTTAAAAGAAAAAAAAGCCAGCACATAGGGCTCACCGAGAGAGAGAGAGAGAGAGAGAGAGAGAGAGAGAGAGAGAGAGAGAGAGAGAGAGAGAGAGAGAGAGAGAGAGAGAGAGAGAGAGAGAGAGCATGTGGAAGAGATGAGAGCACATCGAACCGCAGGAGAGGCAAGAACTAAAGAGTAAACAGGAGAGTAAAAGGGAAGAACATCGGAACATCCAGCAAAAGGGGCCGAGGCGAGGGCGGCATGGGAGGGGTCAGCATGTGGTGTGGGGACGATCGTAATTTGAAACGATGAAATTACGGTGACCTGGAAGACAGGAACACCTGAGAGGAAGGTAAGTACAGCCAGAGGGGAGAGGAAGACGAGACATCAGAGGGAAAGGGTAGGAGTGAGGGAGGAGAGCCACGCAGCCAACACGATGGTGACCCCACTCCGCCCGTCTATCGTGATCCCACACTCTCGCCTCCTTTACCTTCCTCCAACACTCACCTTCTGTGGTGCTTGAGTGCTGGCTTACTGGCGCTTGAGTGATGTATGAGTAGCGATTCAGCGGTGGCTTAGCGGTGCCTCAGTGGTACTTGAGTGGTGCCAAACTGGTGTCTTAATGGTATTTCAGTGGTGCCAGTGGTGCCTTAGTGGTGCATGAGAGGTACTTTAGTGGTGCAAAAGTGGTACCTCAGTTAGTGCTTGAGTTGTACCTGAGTGGTAGCTGAAAGATTCTAGAATGGTGCTGTTGTGCCAGATAGTGCTTGAGTAAGTGGTGGGGAATTGGTGCTTGAGTGGTGGGTTACTGGTGGCCCATGGATGGTAGGTGAGTGGTGCTATGGTCATGTCTGGCAAGTGAAAGCACAAATAGGAAACATAACTACAGTAGGTTACAGGACTTGTAATGAACAACCGATGTAGTGACAGAAACTGTAAAAGAAAAACGGTGACGTTGGGAAAAAGAGATGGAAAAAAAAGACATGAGTGATCTGCGGACCAGGACGGGCGTTTCAAGGATGAAAGAAGAGAGAAATGTAAAATGAGAAATAGGACGCACAAAACAGCCAACAAACAGGACGGAATACGTGGGCAGGAAAAAAAAAATAATCTGGTAACAAAGGAGAGAAACAAGGCATGAGATATTGAGGGATAGAAAACGGGTAATAAAGGACACGAAAACGGAACATGGGATGTATAACCCCAGACTACAGGAAAAGGGAAGAAATGAGTTCAGGAAAGACCAAAACGATGGAAGAATGGGGATGAGGGAAATAACATTACAAGAGAGGGTGTGAGGGAAGCGGAAACAAAAAGTCGGGAGGTAAGAGGGTTGGAGAGAAAGGAGAGGGCAGGAGGAGAGGCAAAGGGCAGAGCAGGAGGAAGGTGGGAAGCACTGGAGGCAGTAATTTGAGGGAATGACAGGAGGTGAGAGGGATCACGTCCGCCATGTATCATATTTCTTAACTGGCAAACCAAAACATAATATATATATATATATATATATATATATATATATATATATATATATATATATATATATATATATATATATATATATATATATATATATATGAAGCTTAAAGAGTGTAAGGGGATATGGACAAAATAATCTGGACATACTACACCATGTGTTATATCATGTACTACAACCAGACAAATCACATAACATTAAGGACAAATAAAACATCGACACGAGCTGGTGTTTGTCAACAAAGCGGCCCTCCTCCTCCTCACGACGACACAAACACCCTTCACCAGGGAACTGTAAACCCATCAAGACAACAGGAAAACACTGCCGGACCTTCAGTCACATCACAATACATCCGCACAATACACAAGACGCCAACGCCCGTTGATAAGGCAACGAAGCCTACAAGCGCCCCCTATCAACACATGCAACATTCGCCAGTAAAGTCTTGGCTCACCAGCACCCGAGGGCTGGACCCACCAACTCTTCTCCTCCCTGCCCTCTAAATGAGACCACACTTTTCTGTCATACGTCTTAAAATAATGACCAAAGTTCTGGTGATGTATTGTGAAAAATGGTTATTACAATTAGATTCAAGTGGCATAAGTTTAAAACCCGCGAGATGTGGATTCCTGTAAAGTTTATTGAGAATAATGACGACGTTTACGATGATGATGATGATGATGATGATGATGATGATGATGATGATAATGATGATGATGATAATGACGATGATGAAGGATGTGGTAACTGTGATGATGATGAAGGTTGTGGTGACTGTGATGATGATGATGATGATGATGAAGGATGTGGTAACTGTGATGATGATGATGATGATGATGATGATGATGATGATGATGAAGGTTGTGGTGACTGTGATGATGATGATGACGATGATGATGATGATGGTTCTGGTGGTGGTGATGATGATGATGGTGAAGGTGATGATGGAGACTGGGATACTGCCAGAGTTAACATCAGCGTTCCAAAAAAAAGGTATGATGTTCCCGCCTGGGAATCATCGGGCCCCACGAGCCTGACGTTCGTGGCTGGCAAGCTTAAGGAAACCATCAATGAGACGAGAGTGAATCCTTGAGACCACAGGACCATCCCTTCATCACCAGTCCTCAGGATGGTTCAGACCACAGGACCATCCCTTCGTCACCAGTCCTCTGGATGGTTCAGACCACAGGACCATCCCTTCGTCACCAGTCCTCTGGATGGTTCAGACCACAGGACCATCCCTTCATCACCAGTCCTCAGGATGGTTCAGACCACAGGACCATCCCTTCATCACCAGTCCTCAGGATGGTTTTCGAGGGTGAATCGTTCAGACCACAGGACCATCCCTTCGTCACCAGTCCTCTGGATGGTTTTCGTGTAAGTCTAACGACAAACCTGCTTGACTCTTTTTTATGATGTATATTCAACATGTATGAATGAGAGTAAATCGATTCATTTAACAGACTGAGACTTTCATAAATCATTCGATTTGAAGTCCCTCAACTAAGATTTCGAACACAAGTCGCATGGTAGCCTGGCATTGAATCTTACAGAAGCCTTCGACTGACGGTCAGTGCCTAAAAATGGTTAACATTTAACAAGTGATGTGTCACAGGAATCAGTCTTGAGACCAGTTAGTTCTCTCGGTCATATATATATCTATGACATTGATAGAAAATAATATGTTGTACAATATCAAAATTCGCATGCGATACTAAACTGGAAATTCCGACTAATCCATAAAATTGAACTTTTACTGCTGGAAGCTTAACAGACACGTATTGATGGACTTCGCCTCGCCGGCGGCAAAATAATCGTGATATCAGTAGAGTGAAAAGTTTTACAATTCGACAAAGGAAAAAAACGAGAGAACAAATTACAGTATGAAATGTTCAGCTACGAAAGACAGATGTGGAATAATACACGTGCAGTAATCTCCAGTGACCTAGAGTCTAGTAACTAGTGTTTAGAATTAGTGAAATAAATTAAAATATCAACTGTCTATTGGGCTCCAAAAGGCAAGAGCATTCGAATCCAGGTCTGAGAAACTAAATCGCACTCCTTCCAATTCACGGGTGCGTCCCGTCCCCCACCTAGTACTGCGTTCATAGTGTTACTTTACATGAAAAAAGAGAGTACAGAGAGTACAGAGGGGCGGAGAGTTCTAAACAATGGTTCCCAGACTGAGAAACAGTTCTTTTAAAAACCATCCAAAGAACTCAATCATTTAGCTTAGAAAACAGAACGTCAACGGGTGATGTGCTTACAGATGTTTCAAACCTATCAGAGGTTTTTGTTTATCTTGATCTAAGCAGCTACAGTATATAGGGCCAGATCTGACTGATCTCATTCGTGGGCTAAACGCTTTACCTCAAAAGTAGCTGAGTACGTCTTGTTGAGCAGATCAAAAGTAGCCGAGTACGTCTTGTTGAGCAGATCAAAAGTAGCTGAGTACGTCTTGTTGAGCAGATCAAAAGTAGCCGAGTACGTCTTGTTGAGCAGATCAAAAGTAGCTGAGTACGTCTTGTTAAGCAGATCAAAAGTAGCAGAGTACGTCTTGTTGAGCAGATCAAAAGTAGCAGAGTACGTCTTGTTGAGCAGATCAAAAGTAGCCGAGTACGTCTTGTTGAGCAGATCAAAAGTAGCTGAGTACGTCTTGTTGAGCAGATCAAAAGTAGCTGAGTACGTCTTGTTGAACAGTCATCAACATATGCCATGATTAACCAGAGTAACTGCAAGGAATACCACAGATATGTTTAGGGACAGACCTGATAAAGACCTCGGCCCCAAGTTCACGACTGATATCGTTTGCGTCTCATTATTTATATATAAAGTTTACGACTATGTCTCCTCCAGCCATCTGTCCCATTTTCTATTCTTACGACGCTAACCTTTATATCTTTGGGTCTCTTCCGCTAATATAAACAATGTCTTGAGAGGACTCATTGTTCTGTTGCGGTTTGCATTCCTTCGACTGATGATTGTGTTGATGATGCGTAAGGCAATAGTGATGATGATACGTTGATGATGATGATGGTTAATGGGGGGGATAGTGATGATGATGTTAATGGGGGGGGATAGTGATGATGATGATGGTTAATGGGGGGGGGATAGTGATGATGATGATGTTTACGGTGATGATAGTTAAGGTGATGATGGCGATACTGATGCTGACACTGATGATACATATGGTGATGGCAATGATGGTTGACGTGATGATGATAATGATGATGGTTACGACAAAGTACATAATAACAACACGGTACAAGATAACCATACGTTGATATTAATAACAGTAACGATACTGGTGATTTACTGATGGCGTGACACTAATCAAATGTAAATATGTTTCATTCACTATGTAATAGATACTTTCGTAATTTCTATGAGTACCTCCCCTCCTCTCTCTCTCTCTCTCTCTCTCTCTCTCTCTCTCTCTCTCTCTCTCTCTCTCTCTCTCTCTCTCTAACCAACCACTGTGTCTTCCCCTGAGTATATATATAGATGGTACATCTAACCTATCATTTTAATATCATGGTACGTTAGTATGACAGAACACAACTGAGGTCGTGGTATTAACCGGTAAAACATTTCATGAAAAATACATTACTTTTCAGTGAATGAGAATATCATTCCGTGATACGATTATACGAATCGCCATAATAGCATAATTCTTTACTGCAAAAAAAAAACACACAAAAAAAAGATTATTCAATTAATTCTTTCTCTTAAAATCACAACGTATTCCTGAAATCAATGGCAGAATTATTTATCCTAGCTCTGCGCTGCAGTGGAATGTATCGGGGATACGATAGAAAGAAAAAGAAAATCGGGGGGCCTGATTATTCAGTTATACACGTTTATAAGTAACACTACAATGCCTGCAAGTGATTTCTCACGTATTCTACAACTCGAGTCTTATAACTGTTAACACTTCCCAAGATTACTGAACTCAACAAAGTCTTACATCCTTGCTTTTCTTGGCATTCACCTGGCAATGCGTTCATGTCGGTTCCTTCGTATTGTCCGTCATTCTGTCTACCAACGCTTACCTCATAAGTCCTGTGTTACTTGCCCTCAGCCTCGGATCACTCTTACACTCCGGTGAAAGTTCATAACAAACTGTCTCGCTGCCAAGTCTACATGACCCATGATGAAGACTCCAGCCACGGGACAACGGCCCTCATATCTGTTAGGCCATAAAAGAATGAAAGAAAAGAAGATAACTCTGCGAATTCTTGAGGGAGAGAGGAAAAACCTGTTTCAAAAAAGGGGGTAAGATGTAGACACGAACGTGATTTATACCGAAAAAAAAAAAAATATGAGGGTAAGAAAAATGAACCAAGGGCGTGGGAAGGGGGAAAAAAAAAGAGGATAGATGCAAGGTGTGTTGTGTAGAGAGGAGATAGATACTGAGACGTTAATAAGAAAGCACAGCTGTGGCAAACCTGACACGGAGGGTGTAAGATGGCCCCGAGCACCATCACTTTAAACACTCGTTAAGTCTGGAAAGTGGCACCTCCCTCCCTGGCCGGTCCCCTGCTACCCGTTGCATACTCCCTGTGTACACCTGGGTGGGTGGGTGTCTTAAACGTTTGGGTAAGCGATGATCTCGACGTATCACCTGTGTTCCATTTCATACTGGCTCATAGACACTTAACACTTTTATGACCCAACAACTACAGCCTATCAAGACATCAAACCATCACAGCTTTAAGACGAGACGCACAATAACTTACAATACACTTTCTATTCCTGTCTGGCTCATGACATTTATGTCCTCCCGCCTGCTCGGATGTGGTCATGAGTCCACAACTTTCAACACATCATAAAGACAATACATATAATCAGAGATATCTTAATCTGTACTGAGAACGGTATGTGCAACGTAAATGAAAACATTCTTAAACAAATGCTCTTGATTTTCCTTATAACTACTTTTCTTTGGCGAAGGCTATATATATATATATATATATATATATATATATATATATATATATATATATATATATATATATATATATATATATATATATATATCCAATCTTATAACCGTTGATGTTTCTAGTGCATACTGAAAACAAACAACAACCTCAAGAGAGCACAGTGCGGGTCTTGCCGGAAGCGTCCATTATAACTTTAAAACCTGCAGTGGATAACCAGAATCTCTTCCGCAACAGTGTCGGCCAACCCCGTGCCCGGGAGGAGAACACCTGCCTCCTGGAACTCTTTAAAGTAACATGGGTCACGACCTGCACACCACCACACTATACACATTCCAAGAGGCGTTGCTGGAGGTGGTGGTGGTGGTGGCGCGGTGTTTGGGGGTTGAGGGTGAGTGACGGGAGTAGGAACCCCTTCAGAACATTACTGACAGGACGGTACGGATGGGTGGCCTCCTCGTCCGTGGTGACACTGCCGCCAGGTAAGTCGAGGGTGTCACAAGGGAGATTGTTCCTCTTCAAGGTCTCTTCCTACTGCTCTCTAGTGGTTTCTCCTCTGGCCCTACCACACAGCCCTTAGTCTGCCCTCAGTTCTCATGCCTTACACCGTCTCCAACATAACCACCTACTCCCATTTCCCCCGAACCCCCGACCCCATACACACACACACACACACACACACACACACACACACACACACACACACAAAATCCTCGGATTCTGACTGTTTGTGACTTTGTCCTCCTCTCCCTCACACCTCTTCCACCTCTGACCTCTTAAGGGCAGACTGGCGAGCCCCTCAGAGCTCCTGAAGATACAAGACACAAGCTTCCCCACACTCCTCTCTAAGGGTCAGTGCTATGCTCCTTTCCTGCTCACCTCCTGCCATTGGCGCCTATGCAAGAACAACACTCAACCTTTGCCCCAAACGACTCCATCTCACGGCGCAACACTCCTCACCCACACCCTCGCCACTAACCCTTCGAACGACTCACGACTTCCTTTAAAGCTCCTGACGGCGACATCTGCAGATCCTTGCTCACCCTCAGTGGTGGCCAAGGTCCAAAAACCGGTACATCCGGCAGACGAGAGTCACCCGAGAGTCGGCCGGAGTTATGGATGATTCACCTTCCGCGTCACGTCCCCGTGTCAGAAAACTTGCCATAACTTCTCCGACTTGAAAAGAGCTCCTGATGGCCTTTGTGGGAATAAATCAAAGCAGGTCGTGACACGCGGGAGGCATCAGGCCGACCCATTCCTCACGTTCCGTAAGACCCATTCAGGGCGTCAATCCTCCCGCGGGAGCTACTTGTGGTTCCTCCTCATGTCAAACCTACCGTTGAAACGACAACACTGATGCACCTCTAACATCTGTCACAAAGTCCGAAAACGGACAGAAGCTAGAGTTCGAGGGGGCGCAGAGTTTGGCAGTTGGAGCCATTCGTAGAGGCTAAGATGGTGAGGGAACGACAACTCTCTCCCTGTCAAACCCCAGAGAGTAGATCTTGCCACAAGTGTGTATGTGTGTGTGTGTGTGTGTGTGTGTGTGTGTGTGTATGTGTGTGTGTGTGTGTAAAATCACCTATCCGCAGTGTGTGGGGAGAGAGTGTTACATTCGTAGGGCCCCGTCTTTTGAATACATACATAATCTATACACACACACACACACACACACATGTTATGAAGTCTACATGCCGTACAGTCACAACCATATATTCACCCCACAACCACAACAACACAGGATAAGTTGTAGCAACGCAGGCCGTCTGTCAGTGGACCTGCCCATGTGAGCACTGCCACCCTCCAGTGGGTTTAACCTGACAAGCACGTGATCTGCATGATGCCATGATCGGTGCTCTGTGCTGACCTTCCCACGTACACACACACACAGACGGTTGCACAAAAATTACACACACACACACACACACACACACACACACACACATATATATATATATATATATATATATATATATATATATATATATATATATATATATATATATATATATATATATATATATATATATACGTACACACGGACAGCGTTTCCACTCCGTATCACACAACACAAAACTCGGTAATACAGACAGCCCCAGCCCGCCACGCGAGACTCGTACAACACAACACCAGCACTATATGATATCACCACCCTAGGCTCTCTGCCTCTCACACACACTTTCACCACAGACCGACCCTTCCTTAGGCAGCGACACGGTTCTGATTAGGCTGTGCGCCCTGAGCATCACGGAGTTGTGTGGGCGAGCCGAGTGTGAGGGAGAGATGGTCGAGTGGTGTTACCTGACACTTGTAGACATATGGAGAACCAGACTGGTTGGTGCCACGTATCTGGCGGGAGGGAAACATTACCGCTGGGTCTGGCTACCTATGGTAATACGTCAACATAGGCCAGGGAAGACCCTTATCTAACATGAGTCAAGACAAGTGATCGGAACCTTTACCTGAGGGAGGGAATGGACGGGCGGTGGTGAGGCGTACAGTTGTCATCTAGCGTCATCGTCAACTGCACCGTCATATCTACAGTGAGAAGGACGACGATTGTAAGATTTTGTGTAATTTCTTTGTAGAGACATTTTCATAGAGATTCGCTGTGAGTCTAGTGGAGTGTGTCCTTGGAAATTAGCAACACCACAAACATCATAATCGTTGTCATTATCAATAATAATAACAATAATAATAATAAATACCACTACTACTACTACTGTCACTATCATAACTATTATCATTATTATTATTATTATTATCATCATTATTATTATTATTATTATCATTATTATTATTACTATTATTATTATTATCATTATTATCATTATTATTATTATTATTATTATTATTATTATTATTATTATTATCATTATTATTATTACTATTATTATTATTATCATTATTATCATTATTATTATTATTATTATTATTATTATTATTATTATTATTATCATTATTATTATTATTATTATTATTATCATTATTATTATCATTATCATTATTATTATTATTATTATTATTTTTTTTTTTTCAAACTATTCGCCATTTCCCGCGTTAGCGAGGTAGCGTTAAGAACAGAAAGCTGGGCCATTGAGGGAATATCCTCACCTGGCCCCCTTCTCTGTTCCTTCTTTTGGAAAATTAAAAAAATTGAGAGGGGAGGATTTCCAGCCCCCCGCTCCCTTCCCTTTTAGTCGCCTTCTACGACACGCAGGGAATACGTGGGAAGTATTCTTTCTCCCCTATCCCCAGGGATAAAATTATTATTATTATTATTATTATTATTATTATTATTATTATTATTATTATTATTATCATTATAATCAATAATAATAACCTATCCATCGTGAGGTCAATACAAAGCACATCTTTTCACTGTCCTGGTTCTCTGAGTCGGTCAGTTATCTTTCGAACACATCTTGTTTCACAAAGAGGAGGTACTTAAGAACAACAGTATGTGTGCAGCCTCCAGCCCAGACATGTATTGTTCATCCATCACTCTTCATTAACTCTGTTCCCATCTCCCTGGGATGGATCGAGTGCATATTCATGACGCATCTTTTGTGGGAATTAATCTTGCAGGAGGGAGGTTCCCAACCCTAGCAGGCAGATTAAAGGTAGGGATAGCAATTTCCCCGAGGCAGCTCTGCTACCCTTTATAATCTAAATTTTGCTAAAGGTCCTAAACAACGAAGGCAAACGGCGGGTCAGGTACTCCCGGCTAATCTAGTCCCCTCCAGCGTTTATGACTGATCTATGTATACAAGGAGACCCCCGAGGAAGCGCCCTTGATGGCAACCGGTTGACAAAAAACTGGTTTGCGTCAGGTCTAGATGGTAATCAAGTGCGGGAGAAGTGATGGATACATCAGCATGATAACAGTGATTTACAGTGATAGAGGATAATGTTCAGTTAGGTGGTAGCGGTGAGGGATGGACATCGTACGACTCGAGACTTGAAATTAAATATCGACCCCGGGGTATCGTGGAGCGGTGCTGGCCAGGATGGTTCCAGAGCCGAGGGGCTGGGAGAGAGAGAGAGAGAGAGAGAGAGAGAGAGAGAGAGAGAGAGAGAGAGAGAGAGAGAGAGAGAGAGAGAGAGAGAGAGAGAGAGAAGGGCTACGATGTGAGAGATACACGTGTTCGAAAGCAAAAACAAAGAAAAAAATATTTTCAACCTCTTAGGTATGTTGGTGTGGCCTTTGACCTCAGCGTAAAGGGTCATGTTTAAAAGGCCAGATCATGTTAAAAAGGCCAGATCATCACATCCAAGGGTCGTACCGTCGTGGTGCTCCAGAGGTGAACGTTGATAAGATGTATTTCTCTATCTTTTTATGTGAAGTGGGATCAAACCTCTGTACGGTAAGGTTTCCGTAATCTTGTAAGATGTCTATTCTATGAACATGACAAATCGTTCGTAGCAGATTCATCCCACTGGGAATTCGGCTTCGGTAGGTACGAGTTGAGTGGAGGGTGAGACAAAGAGACTTCTGCCATCAGTGTAATGCTCTAATTACTGGCGCTTTGCCGGCAAAATAGAGCGAGGTTATGGAGTGCTCTGGGGAATGCAATAAACCTGGTGCAGGTAAACCGGCCAGTGATCTGTGGAGCCACTCGCCCCATCTGTCACGAGGGCATGACGGCCGCACTGCATTCCTCATATACTTTTTTCTGGCAACTGTTTACCAGAATTTCAGGAAAAGTGTGTGGTTCTCTACGACTCAATGAAATATTACAGCACACAGCAAATGTGTTCGTCATGTACTGATGCATCTGGCTTCTTAAAAGAACATCGTTTTACGATTATTTGAAAAATCTTGAGAGAGAGAGAGAGAGAGAGAGAGAGAGAGAGAGAGAGAGAGAGAGAGAGAGAGAGAGAGAGAGAGAGAGAGAGAGAGAAAGAACAGAGTGCATCCACTACGTCCAGGACCGAGCAATGAAGTGTTGTTCCAGAATGCGACCATAATCGTAGACACTCAAGTCGTCTGGAAAGAATCTAAACTACGCTTACTTAATGCACGTTATGTCATTGACACAGACAAAGAAGACCAAAGGGTTTTGGGCACCTCTATAAACAAGTTACATCTAAAAACGCATGACTGACAGATGAACTGCTTCCGTTTTCTAAGAAAGTTATCACAGACCAATTCGGGTTGTACAGAATGTTGTGATTAACGCCATCGCACGTCTGAGAGACCCAGGAAGACAACGGGAACGAGTCTTTGGTGATATCCTGTGACTTACAGACGTAGTCAGTGAAGCTGCAATGCAGTGCCAGTGATCCTTCTTCCTAAACCCATGACAAGAGCGCAGTGTGTGTGTGTGTGTGTGTGTGTGTGTGTGTGTGTGTGTGTGTGTGTGTGTGTGTGTGTGTGTGTGTGTGTGTGTGTGTGTACATATATATATATATATATATTTTTTTTTTTTTTTTTTTTTTCATACTATTCGCTATTTCCCGCGATAGCGAGGTAGCGTTAAGAACAGAGGACTGGGCCTTTGAGGGAATATCCTCACCTGGACCTCTTCTCTGTTCCTTCTTTTGGAAAAAAAAAAAAAAAAAAAAAAAAAAAAAACGAGAGGGGAGGATTTCCAGCCCCCCGCTCCCTTCCCTTTTAGTCGCCTTCTACGACACGCAGGGAATACGTGGGAAGTATTCTTTCTCCCCTATCCCCAGGGATAATATATATATATATATATATATATATATATATATATATATATATATATATATATATATATATATATATATATATATATACATATATATATATATATACACACACACACATACACACTTATATACATACACGTCCACACACGCACATATACATACATACCTATACATCTCAACGTATACATATATATATATACACACACACAGACATACACATATATATACACATGTACATAATTCATACTACCTGCCCTTATTCATTCCCGTCGCTACCCCGCCACCCATGAAAATGACAACCCCCTCTCCCCGCATGTGCGCGAGGTAGCGCTAGGAAAGGACATAAAAGGCCACATTCGTTCACACTCATCTGGTGAGTAAGGCAGGCAGTTCTTGGACAGACACTTAACATTCAGCAAGTGGTCTGCCAAGCAGGCGACCGTACCAGGCCCTGGGGAGACCAACTGGTCTGAGAGAGAGCAAATGGTCTGGGGACACAGTCTCCAGGTTTAAGGTTATAGCCTCCTGCCATCAAGCATATCTACTTTAACTGCCATATTTACATTCGACAACACACACACACACACACACACACACACACACACACACACACACACACACACACTTGCAATGGTTTATCAGTTCTTTACACAAACATTTCTCCATTGAGAAAATGTTGGTCTTTGCGATATTAAAGTTTCTTTGATAACACGGTGGCTCCACATCCTGCACTGGCCTGCGTCAAAAGCCTTATACGACTCTCTATCAGCATTATGATGTTTTAGTAATGAAGGAACGTACAAGCCGACATGTACACACAAAACCGCAGCTCTTCGTTTCCCGGTATAGAGACGAGAGGAGAGGCCGTTGGCCCCAAGCTTCGCACACCACCTCCCCACCCGTCTCTCCTCCACAACACCACACCAGTTCCTCAGCTGACAACACTTGGCAGACAGCACCTTATGCTTCATCTCGGTTCTCGAGGACAAGCTATCGGTCTCGCTCGCCGACCATATCTTACGAAAGTGAGCTTCCGTAACACCAACTCTGCTTCCCTCACGTGACCATATCCCTCTGGCATGCGACTGGTCAACCACAGGTTCAAGAGCAGACCTGACTCGAATAAAGAGAATTGACTGCCTCAAGCTCATCCCTCACACATACAAGCATCAACCTCAAGTCCTACAGCAAACAGCCTCCCGGCATGTGTGTTCACCTCCGCCCACCTCGGGTCACTCCCGTCGCAGGATGACCAACCTCAGGTTCAACGGTGATCCTTCCTCTGTCACACATGGTGCCCAGTATGTCTCACGGTCCCCTGCAGTAACTCATCCTGGGCTTTAAAGTAAACCTTCCCATGTTTAGCCGTGAGGTTCTTCTACCTTCATCCCGCTCGCCTGCCTCACACAATCACCAACCTCAGGTGCTGGACTTGAACCCTCCGCATATCTGCTGGTAAATCTACACATATTATTATACAATCTTTGCGTGACGTCACACGATATATGATATTCATCATGTCCGCCATATCTTCTTTATATCTTCAGTGATGCCAGGCATTTCTCAAGTTGTATATCACACTTTCTTCTAACCCGTTATCCCCCAAATCTACCTAATCATAGGTTCTTATAAATAGAAACTCTTATCTCACTTCTGTATTGCCACTTTACCTCCACGCCACGATATATACCCGCTCATCTTTGCATTATGTTTCTCATTCATCAAAATTCCAGTAACATTATGAGTTAAGCCGGACTCTCCTCCTAAATTCTCGACACCGTTATGTTTCCTATCTCGACTCGCCATCTGACGAGAGATATATGGTAAGTACACGTTACCAGTGTTTATATTTAGCTATTCACAATCAACTGTGTGTACTGTACAGGAAGGGATTTCTATACTCATGGGGCCCCATCTCTTGAAGTCTATCATTCAACTTGTTCACCTTTTGTATGCCGTCCACGTTCACAGCTGCATCATCCAGTTAATTCCCTTCCTCAACCAATCATTCTATTACAGTATTTCTTTATAGTGTTTTCATCTTGCTTAATTTCACGTTGTGGACGCAAGTGCTCTATCCTTGCATTGTTGAAGCACTGTTCGCTGTCAGTATCATCAAAACTGGTTCAGAAACTTAAAGGTTGCGAACAGGTCACACCCTTACTCTTTTTTTCTTCCATGGTGAACAAATTTAAGGCCAATGGCCTTTCCCTGTAACTGAGCTTTATTCTGGCACCATCTTTGATGCCTTCCTTTGGACCTCCTCTATCATTTCTTTAAATGCGGTGAACAAACATGAAAAACACATTTCAGTGTTGGACTAATGCAGGATGTGAGGAGCTTGCTACTTCCTTATCCATATATTCAAATGTTAAGTCAACATTTGCCAGCAGACAGTTTGTCTCTTTTACTTAATAAGGGACTCTAGTGATAGGTCTGGGACGATGTCTACTCCCACAAACAGATTCCTGCAGCTTATTTCCTACTAGATAATATTCATGACGAGGTCTTCTTTTGCTGTGTACAATCTACGTTATTCTCCCTTTTACTCGGGCTGTATCTCGTGAACTGTGTGCAAGACCAACTTTGGATTTTCTCTCGGTTCCTTTGTGGACGGAAGGCAGTTCTCTTCGCTCTTCAAGTCCCTCAGGACTTCGGGCATCAACCGCAACCATAACCATCAGTAACAGCAAGTTACAGTCAGTTAACACCATGTTCTTGAAAGAATCAACTGAGCAGACAGTCTTCTGAAACTCAACTTCAAATATCATATAAAAAGATATACCCTGCCTCAGTGTACCCTAAATTTCTGTTAATGATATAATCAATTCAAGAATTTCCACTTCAATTTACTGCAGAGCATGAAAGGTGAATGTACCTGATACTGGCTATAGCCTCCCCGTCTACAATGCCATCCAGTGGTTCTCATCTTCACTTCAGGGACCGGTTGCAATCCATAACCTATACTGTATCATTCATAACAATATCAACAGAAAAAAAAGGGGGCACAGTCTGGTAAAATGTACAGTTCACCAACTACACCTTATGATATCATCTACATCACACAACCGGTCTATGATTACACAATACGGATAAACGAACATTCATGTACATCTTATGACAAGTCTGTAATTACACACGGGAGGTACTACCGACACCGCTTCAGACACGCAACATACACACAGTCACCCACCATAACCCGGGTCCTTGTTCCTCATCTCTGTGTTCATGGCGGAAGTCGGAAACCCTCGACACGCATCTCCGATACATCATAAACAGTTAGCAAGCTATACTAGGCCGACGACGCGAGGAGTCCTCCTCCTCCCTCGTCTGGTAACATAATCTACGAGGGGGAAAGATTTCATCATCTGATTCGGGAACACTTTGTGATATACTGCTCTGGCTGCACCAGTATACAGGGTCCTCCTCTGGCTGCACCAGTATACAGGGTCCTCCTCTGGCTGCACCATTATACAGGGTCCTCCTGTGGCTGCACCATTATACAGGGCCCTCCTCTGGCTGCACCAGTATACAGGGTCCTGCTCTGGCTGCACCAGTATACAGGGTCCTGCTCTGGCTGCACCAGTATACAGGGTCCTGCTCTGGCTGCACCAGTATACAGGGTCCTCCTCTGGCTGCACCAGTATACAGGGTCCTCCTCTGGCTGCACCATTATACAGGGTACTCCTCTGGCTGCACCAGTATACAGGGTCCTGCTGTGGCTGCACCATTATACAGGGTCCTCCTCTGGCTGCACCATTATACAGGGTTCTAGTCTGGCTGCTCCAACATTTACATTTTTCCTTAATACACAAAGTCGTCAGGTCATTTACATGTTCGTCATAACCCGAGGGGAGGAGCCTGGCTCAGCAGCATCACCAACTCTGCCGGAAGATGCACCTCAAGACACATTCTCCGCCGTACAGATGAAAATCTGGCGCTACTGTAGCAGAGTCTCGCTCTTGACGCCGCCTCCACCTCAGGATATCTTTTAATTGAAGCGTCTAATGTCAGTTTATCATATTAAGTTTTGTCACGCTGAGACTTTACCAGGAGAGCTGGGGTATGGCAGGCTGGGGGTGAGGGACCAGGGGTATGGCAGGCTGGGGGTGAGGGACCAGGGGTATGGCAGGCTGGGGGTGAGGGACCAGGGGTAGGCAGGCACGGGGTGAGGGACCAGGGGTATGGCAGGCTGGGGGTGAGGAACCAGGGGTATGGCAGGCACGGGGTGAGGGACCAGGGGTATGGCAGACTGGGGGTGAGGGACCAGGGGTATGGCAGGCACGGGGTGAGGGACCAGGGGTATGGCAGGCTGGGGGTGAGGAACCAGGGGTATGGCAGGCACGGGGTGAGGGACCAGGGGTATGGTAGGCTGGGGGTGAGGGACCAGGGGTATGGCAGGCTGGGGGTGAGGGACCAAGGGTATGTATGGTAGGCAGGAGTTAGGGACGCGGTTTATGGCGCGATGGGGGTTAGGGACGCGGGTTATGGCAAGCTGTCAGTAGCGACAGATGCAAGTAGTACTCCGTGTGTGCCACGTTCAACCATCGTGTATCACATCTTCCCCTTAACGGTCTCAATTAACACGCAAAAGGATTTTCGACGGGAAGAGTTACGAAAAAAAAAATACTTATAGTGTGAATGATTTGACTCATACACCTTTAAAGTACAGATAGAGAAAAAAAAACGAAGTACATTAAGACAAAACCAACTGCGGTTGTCTCACACTAACACCGCACGAAGCCACCACAGCCCAGGTCAGCAGCGGACAGGCTGTCGCCTCCATCAGACACGTCCTGTCTCAGGCTCGATACTCCCACATGACACGTCCCGACCCTGGACTGGTCACACTCAGGTGGGTGTGATGGAATGACGTTTGACAGACCAGTAAAGGTCAGGCCAAAGGCCAGGTCATCAAGCCCCAGGGGGTCGTAACGTAGTAATCAAAAGGTCGTAACGTAGTTCTCAAAGGTCGTCCCGTCATGTTTCAAGGGGTCTGAGAAAAGGCGTTCACCCGGAAGCTACAAAGGATTAACAAGTTCCTGTAGGAGAAACCCTCAAGTTCTCAATTAAAGGCAAAGTTGCCTGAACCGAACAGCTCCCAGGCAAACACTCTCAAGAAGGTCAATGTTTGTTGACGAAGACTGTTGGTCGGAAGCCGAGATTATATACACTTTATTCTTCGGCGACTTCCCAAGGCAAGTAAGTCTTTAACTTTACAGAGATTTTCAGGCGAGACGTTTTTAATGAATCCGCCTCAGTGAGGAGCGCTTTTGAGCGACCTGATGGGGGCACAACACCAGCGAAAACCCTACTGTTTCGCAGGGTACGAACATAATGACATAAACGCGAGCGAAAGGAAAAGTAAAGCAAACAGTTTTACTGTTGCACCTTCTCTTAGCTTGGGACACTGTCTTCTAACGGAGACGGGTGACAGACAGTTCTTGCAGAGCGGTGGCAAAAGCTGAGGTTATGAGCCACGAACAAAATCCTTCATACATGAGCCACGCCGGCGCGGGGGTCGGCTCCAGGCAGACTACATCATCTGAGAACGGTCGACGTATAGTTCTAATGTTGCTCAAGTTGTTGGAGGTTATACACACTCACCCCAGAAAGCGGCAGCTGGCGGGGTAACAAATCGATGCATATAACTAACACCAGTTTACACTGCAAGACAGCCTCCAGTAGTTCTAATCCTAACACATTTCCTCTGGGGGGGAATTGTTCGTTTAAAATGAAAGAAGAAAAAATAATCCAAGGGAAAGGTTTCTTATTTTTTCTAGGGGGGAATCTGGCCGGCCCTGCGCCCGCGCCCCCCCCCCCCCCCTCCAGACGGTCTCACCGCCTGATGTACCGCCCACCATTTGCTTCCAGACAAGTGCTGTACTTCAGACTGTCCAGGGGGATCTCCTCTTACGATGGCATGGTTAGTGGAATTTGTATGAACAACACCAACCCTCGCATATATCGCACACGGAGACGCTTGCCCCTTCCCCTTTTTTCTTTATAAGGTGGTTAGGGGTTGAGGAAAGAAGTGGCTGGACGGAGCAGGGTATAGTTCTGAAAAGGGGAAAAACAATAAGATATATTGAGTGCACTGTACAGGTGTGTGTGTGTGTGTGTGTGTGTGTGTGTGTGTGTGTGTGTGTGTGTGTGTGTGTGTGTGTTGTAGGTTCTCTGAGGTGCGTTGCTGGATACGTGTTTTTACTGCCATATTCAACTGCCGGCAGACCAAGTGTGTGTGTGCACTCAGTAATGGTGTTGGTCTGGGACAGGAAATTAGCCAAGCTAAGCTTGCGCTCACAGTGTACATCGCCTTCCTGGCCCGCGCCTCCCACTCACCTCCAACCGCTCGTGTCCCTCACTAATTTCCTTCCACTCCTAATGCTTCCCTCGCTTACTCCCCTCCATTCCTCACGCCTCCCTCGCCCGCTGCCTCCACTACTCACGCTCGCTCCTCCCTCTCTTCCTTTCCGTGATTTTACTCATTCTCGTCTGGGTTACGACGCCGTGATTCATGAGCTGCCAACGACAGTTTTTCATCGCCTTAGGCCGGAGTATCTACGGTAGCTGGACATCACTGTGTTCTGGGGCGATCCAGTACGTGTCCTTCCAAAAACGTAACAAGTTTTACGTTGTGCCAGAGTATACAACAGAAGAGCCCCAGAGGCTCACCACATGGGAGTTAACTCAGAGGGGACACTCCCTTAAGACACAGGGAGAGGTATGCCATCTGGTCCTTAAGCCTTACGTGGTTGGGAGAGAACTCGGAAGACCGGAAGCGGAGAGCACAAAGGAGAGTGTGTGGATTCTATAGGAGATGGTGGAGGAGGGAAGAACTATCCGCTGCATCATCAAAAATCGAATAAGAGAGAAATAAGGTGCCGAAAAGAGCAGCTTTGTCGACTGGAGAGTTACACGAGTGACTGGTAAGGTCAGGAAAGAGGGCGAAAGGTTGAAATACGTAATTTGTTAGGGAAGCTTCAGTTTAATGACCAAAAAGAATTATCAGTGAGAACTCTGCAACGGTTTCTGGTGGGAAAGCGGACAGAATGACACTGAAGAGAAGGGAAGAGTTTCATGGGGCGTTATGTTCTGTCACTGAGGCGACAGGGGCGTTACAGCAACGGCCATCAAAGCACAGCTGAGGGGCACATAGGTTTAGTATCAGAATATGACGTAGGAATCCATCGTAACCAAGATGACCTCATCGGCGAAGCAGTGCAACACACACACACACACACACACACACACACACACACACACACACACACACACACACACACACACACACACACACATGTAATGAAGTACTTATACAGTATAAGGATAATGGAATATATTAACTAAACAGATGAAGCTGCGAATGCTAACACTATTCAAAGTTTAGAGATTTCGTGATGGAGAAAGCTCAAGAGATGTGTGCCAGCATGTATACAACTCCTTACCCATGTAGTACAAAGAGGCAAGTAAATATAGAATGTGAATCGTAGTCTCTCTCTCTCATTGCTCGTCAACAGTGCCCCACTTGCATGTCTCATATGTGGCCCACACAAGATCTCGCTGCATCAGCATGGTGTCTCGGCACTCCCCAGCCTCACCCAACACCAGCACTTTTCTAAAAACGCAAAGTATACTTTATCATCGTTAAGCGTCATACACCCGGTTCTGGGTCAGTATCCCTCAGTTTCCTAAGTGTTCGGTGCACTACACTACCTTGTGCGGCAGATGGTCGTAGTGGCTGTATACCATGGTGATCATCGTCACAACTGGCTCCTCCTCGCAAGGTGGGAGTGCCGGGTGTGCTAGTGTGTTGGCGGCGGACGGCTGGTGTCAGGCCGCCGGCAGGAAATCACAAGAGAGAGGAAAAGTCTTGATCGGTGTCTACCGGCGTCGGCCACTGAGGGAGCCGGTTGTGGCTTGGGGGTTGTGCCGTATTGCCAGACCGGCAATATCATTTACTACGTTTTACACTCCGGCTGAATAACACGAGCGTGCACCGCGGCGTGATGATGAGGAACGTCTTTATCCTTACCAAATTTCCCACCAGGAAATTGCAGCCTATGTCATACTAGCCAACCCCACACAGACACTGAATGATATTAACTCTGTCAGAATGCGCGTGTGTGTGTGTGTGTGTGTGTGTGTGTGTGTGTGTGTGTAAGAGTTATTCTGGGAGTTAATATGACACTCTGGTCCCTTGACAGGGTTCAGGTAGGTAGGCAGGCCGGCCGGACCTCCTCCTCTCCCCCGCGTGTGTCCCAGCTTGCAGCAACACCGCCAAACACATGCTAGACAACCATGCCGTGCGCCGCTGATCAAAGTGTGGATTTTCAGCGGTGATGAAGCGTTTCACTTCAATGGCGAAAATTTAGCGAAATGGAAGCCCAAGCTCGACTGAAAGCATGGGACTTTTCCCCTGTGTGATAATCAATTGAAACACGACGCCGGTGCGAACGTATGCGTGCCTGCAGGCACAAACATTATCATTTTTATCATTGCCACACACACACACACACACACGACACACAGGTCCCCGGGTCTGTAGAGTGGATTAGAAACCCGATGGGAATCCTTTGATCACCGGCCTCGCCCTGTAACCCGACGCTCTTAAAGATTTCATTAATCACAGGCCGAAGCCTCGGTGACGAAAACGGGACGAAAACCAGATGAAAAAAAAAGAAGAGTGAACCTTTTGAACCCGAGATAGAAGAGCTGGGTGGACATCAGTGGGGAGGGAAGCGGGGTTCGTTCGATCTGAACCCTTAGAACCCCGAGAGGAGACAGATGACACCAGGCTGGACACAAACAGGGTTTCAATCTGAACCTTTAGAACGGGCGAGGAAGTCAGAGGTTTGATACGAACCTTTAAAACCCACGACATGTGAGCCGGCCAGGGAGAGGCGGAGGAGGAGGAGGAGGAGGAGGAAGCAGGGCTGTGCTCTGATCAGCGATTGCTTTTGCTCGTACGAGGCACGTGCACGCACGCACCATGCCCCCGACGTGAAATTATGGACACTAAACACCAGGTGTGATCAAGAGGGATTCACAGATCAACACTAAATCAGAAAACGTGACACACTTCAAAGCTTAAAGATTTTTTCAGCTTACGGAAAATATTCCATGAAACATGAATAATGAATGCCTGAAAGCTTGATGAAGAACGAAGACAAGAGCTGTGAACAACACTTGTGGGAAACTCTCAATGCCCCTCGGCTGGCTTACTATCAGATCCAGTTTTTCATTATCATTCTTTTTCTGGTTTCTGGGTGGAAGGAATTCTTCCTCGCCTCCCATGAATCACAGGGGGGTATCCTGATACACTACACATGCCCATAGATAGCCTATTCCACACTTCCTCAGATATCTGACCTCCTTACTTCCTTGGATGTCCCTCCCTCTCACACACACACACTCACAAACATCCCTAAATATCCCACACATCCCGTAATCTCTACGATATCCGTAGATATCCTGCACATTCCCTGGGTGTCCCACACATGCGTAGATGTCCCACACACACAGATGTACGATATATCCCACATATTCTCCCATCTCCAGATACCCTACACATCCTGTGTGTCACATCCAATCCGTCAGAGAATAACACCTTCCTCCTAAAAGGTCACCAACACATTAAAATACCCCATACATTCTACACTTCCCCTGATATTCTTTCCAGCCCCCAGATATTGGAGGCTGCAGCAAAAACTGTGACTTTTTACAGTAAACGGCCGCGTCTCCGGGGAACTTCAGGCAAAATTCCCCTTCATCTGAATATGGCTGAACACAGGAGAGGGGAGACGTGCGGCCTGGAACAATGGCTTCTGCGGAGGGAAGACTTGGGGAGAGAAGACTGTGTGGGAGCCACAGTGGGGAGCAACTGGGAACATATGTGGGAAGACATTCCATGAAAGGAACTATACTACTACTACTACTTCTACTACTACTACTACTACTACTACTAGTACTACTACTACTACTACTACTACTAGTACTAATACTACTACTACTACTACTACTAGTACTACTACTACTACCACTAATAATAATAATAATAATAATAATAATAATGATAATAATAATAATAATAATAAAGGTCTTAATCAATGCAGAGCCAAAGGCTATTAATACACACAGAAAATACACACGTCGGGCCATGATAAGGTAAGGGGGTGCCATTGCGGTCTTAACAACACGAACACTACACAGCAGGTTGTTGATGATGATAACAGCTGTTGGAATGCAGCTGCTCTTGTAGCGGTCAGTCAGTACAAGCCCGCATGCATGGTCTCCTCCAGGTCGTGGTGCCATATCATATAACTCGAGGACGGGGGGAGTTACGATGACACAAGGTGACGGCAGCGATAGCCGTGAATCAGCTCCCACCCGAACTGTTTGGATGAGTGAGGTTCAGGGGATAAGTGAAGAGGCCCAGTGTGTCTAGAGCACGTCATGGTCAGCGGTGTGAGGGGGAGCTGGGTGAGGATCATGCAATGGCCTTCGCTACCTGCATCTTTGCTAGTGGCCCCTGTTGTGTGGTGGGGAAGGAGGAACCCTGGCATGGGTGAGTCTGGGGAAGAACGCGGTGTAGATGATCTTCAGGTCAGACGTAGTGACTCAAAGTGTCTTCACTCTACGAAGAATGTTGAGACCATAGCTGGAAGATGTTCCTGTTCCTTCACTGTAAAACTGTGTGTGTGTGTGTGTGTGTGTGTGTGTGTGTGTGTGTGTGTGTGTGTGTGTGTGTGTGTGTGTGTGTGTGTGTGTGTGTTGTTGTTGCATTGTCTTAATACTGACAGCCAGAGGTTGATGACACTAAAATTCATGTGTAGATAATGGATGAACAACACATCAGTGCCCCTGTCGAGAGCAAGTGTTCATTATATCTGAACTTTTGCCTCAAAAGCGGAGAATCCTCTGTGCTTCTTACCACGGTGTACGTAGGCACTGGAGCGAGAGGACACAGAGCGCAAGAAAGGTCCAAGGATTAGATCACAAGTCTATGGATGTTAACTGCGTTGTGTCGAATTCATCATACCATCGATTTAACCACATGAAAGTCAACCAAGCAGACTTGTTCAGTCAGTGTTCGACACCTATGGAACACTCTGGTACTTCAGTGAGGGCGTAGCTCAATATATGGATTTCTTAAAGCAATGGTAACACCTTTGGAAACGTACCAGTGCTTTTACATTCTCACCCCGGGCGTGGAGGAGAGACGAGAAACTTAAGACGATCCGGCGTAACACAAGCAGACACGTGACACTTGCCAGACACCGCCAGTTTAAGTAAACAGATGAGACCGCGCCTCAGCCAGCCTGGGCAAGTCTGACTGACGGGTCTTAGGAGGGTGACGTGATGTACCGTGTGAAGCAGATCCTCCTCGCATTACATCTTGCGGCTGACTGTACCGCGAAGCAAGCCACACTGGCCGGCCTCCCAAAACACAACCAGGGCACAGATAACAGACACCCGGCAACGATAATGTAGACCACATACTGAGAAGGGCATCGTTACACATTGCGTGGTGGACACCGCCCAGGACACGTAGTAACACTATGTCGGCCGGAAGGCCAACCAAATACGTGAGATGTGCTACACTCTCGTGCAACACATGTGAGCGACATTCAGGACTCTTCAGTCGTATCCGTCACTTTCCCCACGAGCCTCGTCTGCGAGCCAAGGCCTGTAGATATCTCACATCCTAAGACTTGAGAGGAGAGGGTCCGGTTCCAACATCAGATCAACAGTAAGATTCGGAGACACAAAATGCATGATGTGACTGCCTAGTCATCCTGAGGTACAACTGTTGTGCGGACACTACAATATGTGATACGTGAAAATCCGCCGAAGTTCGCGCAGTGCCATCTGCTGTGACTCAGATGGGCTGAGACGCACCCGAAGGAGGACAGGCTGTTTACAGAGGTGGTGCGGCGGCTTGGGAGGGCCAGCCAGGGAGGGGGATAAAATCTCTCATCCTGAAAATATTTAAGTTTGTGCGACTCGTCAACACAACATCATCTCCGCCAGACTCCCAAACTCGACAAGAAACTCCGTCAACTGAGGATGAAAAAGAAAAAAAAAAAAAATGTCCACATGTTCGGAGCAGAGCCATCTGGATCCCGGAGATGGATCTTACTGGGAGCTCTAAGCTTGGGGTATGGGACTTCCCTGAGGCTCTAAATCTGGGATATGGGACTTACCTGGGGCTCTAAGACTGGGGTCTGGGACTTATCTGGGGCTCTATACCTATAAGCTCTTGAACTTACCTTGAGCTCTATACTTGAGGTCTGGAACTTACCAGGACATAGAACTGACTTAGGTTTTAGGGATTCGGGACCGAGAAACAGGTTTTAGGACATACGTCTATAAGCATCGAAATAAAGAGAATTTCGGAGATTTTAACCTTAAAAACGGATCGGACTGGACTCTGTAGGGTGGCCGAGTGAAAGTATTTGACTCTGATTTCAAAGTTCCTTGGACTGGGTTTCTACACGGGAGTCAGAACTCGCCTCTTGAGTATCTATATCTCCTCGAAGCTAAGTAAGCCTGGGACAAAAGACCCGAGAGTCTGGGTAACAGACCGGGTAATACAATACTCTGATACGTACACTTCCACACGGGAGATATCTATGTTAGATTGTCTTGAGATGTCGTCTCCGTCTGCGGATAGTTTCGTGTGAATGTCACGCTCCTGCTATCTGGAGCAGCAGCGTGAAGGATTATTGGGTCACAAAAAAAAAGGATGTTTGCCAGGCCACAGTAGAGGCAGATAACTAGGCCAGGTTGTTGCAGAGTTAGTTCATCGTGTAAGCTTTCAGTAGAGTATCATCATGAACCCATCTGCTCGGTACAAAAAAGAAATAAACCTCAGAATTTCCCATATCTTTGCGCCTTTTCTTGCAGGGTTTGTTTGGACCCATCCGTAAAAGAATCTGTCCTGTATTACAATCTGAGACACAGTGTTGCAGTGCAGTGACGACACACTTTGCGGTTCACTTGATTAACGTCTCCAGACCTATAGTCTGGCCTTAGTTGCAATGGCAACACACTTGATTAACGTCTCCAGACGGGCCGGAGTGCCAGCAGCACCTATAGTCTGGCTTTAATGTTGCAATGACAACGTCTTGTAATCCATTGATCTTGTTACCCTCTCCACCATACACGTTTTACTGGGCACGTTTCATGATGGTGGAAATTGAGTTTACCAGCGCCTGTTACACTCGTTAACATGCCTCAAACACATCTGTTCGTCTTGTTCTAAATACAGTTTTTAAGACCTGTGACTGACATTTCAATACTGTATTCAAAATGCTCCTTATCAAGCGCAAGTCTGGCCAAGGCACCAACATCATGATGCAGTGGGAAACCTTATATGAGAGAGGGAATTCAAAATAGTGTAATCTAATTCCCTCTACCCGTAACGTCACCATATATGTATTTGGCTTAAGAGATAAGCACGTTATGTCCTGGTCCTCAGAGTACTTTGGGCGAGTAGCATTTAATCATTATGAGGGGAGTAGTGTTGCATCATGATCTGTTATCTTGTACCTGTGTTCCGCCAGCCACCTCAGCGATGTAACGCCAGTAACAGATAACGATAAAAAAAAAAATCGATCAAATTCCTCGCTGTTCCTGTTTCACAAAGGCTCAAGAAGGAGTTTCAGTACAGACGTGTATTTCAGTGCCCTCATTTAATTTCCCGAGGGTTAGGAGGAAAAATAAATGTTTATCAAAGAGAAAATGTTTAGTCTACTGGCTATCACGACAGTGGGGACAGAGAGCTCAAGTTTCGGTTGCGCAGAGCCAGACGTGCGTGGGCATGGCCGAGTTAACATTATCACGATAAATTACTACCAGGGAAAAATGAAGTAAACCTGACATCATTCTTATAACTGATTAGTTTATAAACGCACTGTTTTTCATTTTTCATCATTCGTTCCCTCATCTGCACAAAACTTATCGATTAAACTAAACTGAAATTATAAATATGTGTTGGAGGAGAGCATGAGATGGGATGAGAGAAGCGAGGTGGGATGGAAGAGGTTAGGTGGAGTGAGAGAGGGTGACTGAAGCCCTGTCGTGTGGCAGCCAGAGGGCCGGGTGCCTCTGATGGGTATGTCCAGCATCGCGACCACTGCCCAGCAGCAGGTAACACACAAACAGACAGTGTCCCGCTCTCTCCCATAAACAAAGAGGCAAAGGTGATGAACCTCTCTCTCTCTCTCTCACTCTCTCTTTCTCTCCCCCCCCCCCCACACACACACACACACACAACGCACACACACACACACACCTCATGCTGCCTCTAACGGCCAAACAAGCCACCGTGATATTGCGTTCCCTAGGAAAGACAAACGGGTTATGACGATAAGCTCCCTCCTGCCATATGTTGCAAGATTACAGGCGGACGTGATGAGGTCCCCCCCCCCCCCCCCCGTCCGTTACAGACACAAAGACAAGGTAATGACCTCCCGGTCTCTGTGGCAAAACAGACACCGGTGATGAGGTATGTTAAACGATAACAGACAAACAAACCTTAGTACGGAGGTGATCATGTGTACCCTTAACTGCAACAAACAAGCCATAGTTACGAGTTCCCCAACCACCGACTGCAACAAACAGGCGACAATGAGGGAGTATACCGTTGGCATGTAATACGCACAGGCGCCGGGAACGAAGTCACAGTTACCTGCAGCGATCAAAAATCCTTGAGAACACCGGTGCGACCCTTGTATATGCTGGCTAGGCCTTTGCCTTCACCGTTAAGGGTGAGGTCACTAAGGGTAGTAACGCCAGCCTTGCTCGAGGAGTTACAGAAAGGTGAAAAAGGGAGTGTGACAGCTGCCCGTGTAACACGTTACGCCGCACCTCCTATGGAAAAGACAACCTTGGCGTGTTACTCTAGATACACCGGTGTGTCCTCCCCTGCCTCCTTGAACCCAAACTCACTCGGTCTGTGTGACGTGCATTAAGACCAGGAATTACGACCATACCCGTTTCTCAGGGTTGGATTAACGGCTACTTTAATATGGCGACGTATGGATTTATCACCGTGTAATGGCCCGTTAAATTATATCTTCCTTCCTTTGAACCAGTAAATCATGGCTTTTAATACGACGGGCAGCCACTTGACGAATGGAACTCTGGCTTTAATTAGAGGGGCGTGGTAGGTGACGGAGTCGACCCCCGACTGAGGTGTTGGGAGGGAGGGGAGGTCAAGGCAGCACAGGGATGATGATCAAGCTCACTATGTCTGTCTGCCATGTGTATCGTCTCCCCTTCCATAACACACACACACACACACACACACACACACACACACACACACGTCACCTGACCAGCGTCAGGCAGGCGACGTCTCTCTCCAGCCAGTGGCTCCTACAAGCCTGGGCCCCCAGTGCTCTGAGCCTGCTGTTACCGACGGCCTCTGACATTTCTCACAAGAACCACAAGTACTTCTAAGAAAACATCGCCATACTTCACTCACACATCATTATGTTCTCACAACGTAACCACAGGAGAAAAACACACTGCCTTGAAAATTCTTGGCGTATCTTTTTTTTTCCCCCCCGAATGGGAGAATGGATAACTTTTTATCTTATATCAGTAAAGATGTTCTTGATATTTTCCAAGATGAACAGATGAGGTGCAAGTAGCCAGGTGTGACATACTAGTTATGTACAGAACTAAGGTCACGTGAGGAATGTGTGTGTGTGTGTGTGGGGGGCACGTCTTAAACTCGCACCTTCGCGTTACACTACGAGAGCATACTTCGTCGCGCGTGATCCCTGGCTCCCTCAGTCATCTGCAAACGTTACTCCTCCAGAGAATCGCTTGCCCTCACTCGACATTAGACGCTTTCCCTCGATCCCCTCCACAACTTCCACTGGCTTCGTAGTTTCCCGAAATGCTGAGGGACCGAATTAACGTGAAAGAATACCTGTAAAATATAATACTATACATTCTGCTATAAACTAGGGCTTAAATGATTAATGTGTGGAGGTGCTGGAGAGCGTGTGGTTTATGCCAGACGTAATATATCACCTTCCCTGCTATCTGCCTCCGCCATACTGGGCTCCGGCCTTAGTACGTTTCTAATATGCCAACGGTGACTGCCATATGTACTGACTTACGCTCAGGATAAGCTTTTATGACTTATTCCCCTTCATGAGGTGCTTCATCGAGGACCTTCATCACGCGCGCACACACACACACACACACACACACACACACACACACACACACACACACACACACACACACACACACTATAAAACCAACTAATAACTTCTACTTTTAGTAATTTTACTCATTTTTAACCATCGCCTTCTCAGGCTGCTGGGTGGTTGGGCTGCAGGCCTATCTACCCACCAGGGTCATTACAGCCGTCAAGTATATAACCACTTAACGAAAACCTTGAACAACTTCAGGTGTTTGAAAATGATTCTACTACAGCCTTACGCGCGTTCACTCTGCGTAACACCCTTGTCGTCTCTCGAGCGCAGAAACCTCATCATATTTTTACTCGGAATATACGTATAAGACAGTTCCACGAGTCCACGTTACAGTCGTCTCAGAACAAATTCAACTGTTTGTATTGTGAGGAGAGGGTTGTTGGTCTGTGCGTTACATGGGAGTCGAGTATTTTACACTCGTGCTGCCCCGTCTCTCAACCTCAGGTACCATGTCTTTTACTCCTCCGTAATGTATGCTCAAAGACACACCCTATCCTTAAGTCAGGTATCCACCAGCCCTCGAGGGAGGATGAACACCTGGGATGACGGGTGTTGGCAGACTGCTAGAGCCCAAGATTCGGATCCGTGCGAGTCTGACCCCGGGTCGGACCATTCTGACTCATGGTCAGCAATGCCAACAACTGCACCGCGGGGATGTGTGTGTGTGTGTGTGTGTGTGTGTGTGTGTGTGTGTGTGTGTGTGTGTGTGTGTGTGTGTGTGTGTGTGTACAATTTAAATTCTAAAATCGAGCATATTAAAACGATAAAAAACAATCATAAAGAATAAAATATAGGATCAAAATGCACAGAATGATATACATACACTAAGTCATAAAAGAAAATAGACACAAAAACAGATGAAACTCTCCAGATGTTGCAGAACCGACCACAATTACAAGCGATAAAGGCCGATCATATAACATTGCAGTGGTCCCCACAACCCACCCTCTAGATCCCATGGAAATGATTATGACGAAGCGGGGAATAATGGCCAGAGATGGTTCTATAAGTCGACCCAGGAATATCGATGGAAAGGAGGAAAAGAGAGAGAGAGAGAGAGAAAAAAAAAAGAGAGTCAAGACTCGGGAGTTAATCTGCCTGGGGCGCTTCACACGCTGCGGGGTAAGGGTTGTGGGGAGGGAGGGTGTGCGGGTGCCAAGCCTGTTTTCCAGTCGAGGGGGTTGCGTGTGCTCCGCCCCTTCCCCCTCCCCTTTCCCCCTCCCCTTTCCCTTTCTTTTGGTGAGGTGATTTTATCCGAGGGGAAGCCAAAGGGGTGTGAGGGGGTGGGGTGAGAGGAGGGGAGGATGGTGGGTGAAGGGAGGCTGGATAATGGGAGGGGAGGACGGTGGGTGAGGAGAGATGGGGTGGCAAGGAGAGGAAGAGGAGGAGGAGGAGGTAAGTGTTAACAAGCGTGTAACACTTGACACACACACACACACAAACACACACACACACGCATGCACGCGCGCACACACACACACACACACACACACACACACACACACACACACACACACACGCACGGAGGCACGCACACACGCTTGTCCTGAGTCTTATAATTGAGCAAATTAGTGGTGGGGGAGAGGAGGCACGCCGTGCATGATGGGTATGGGGGAGCACAGGCGGGTGGGGAGGAAGTAGCCCCCTACATGAAGGGATGGGGCAACGGGGGCGGCTGGGGAAAGAGGGTAACTCCAGCAGGACGGTTATGGGGAAGAGCAGGATATGTCTGGGACGGATCACCCCCCCTTCATTACGGGTGTGGCGGGCGGATAGGGAGGCAAAACCACCCATTAATGGGTATGGGAGGAGCAGACGAAGCCTGGGGAGGGGGCTACACTTCGCGCTATGAGTAAGGTGGGGGGCAAGGGAGGCCTGAGGCAAGTGGAGAGGAGATTCCCCTACATAATGGGAATGGTGGGTGACGGGGGGAGGTCTGAGGCAGCCTGGGGAAGGCGGTAGGAGGAGGCTCAAGGTGGGGCGGGGAGAGGCTCCTCAGCAGGCCTGGGGCAGCAGGGGGTAGCCAGAGTACCCTCACCATAAGACGTCAGCCAACAAGGCACTGGCAGCAACTGTGGAAACTTTATCACGAGTCACGAAACGGACTAATAGGAACACGTACTCCACAGTACCACGTCATCAAACACAGCTGCAGAGGGAAACATTACACGATCAAACTACCAAAATTCCACAAGAGTTTCTTGCTGCGACTATTTCACGGTCAGGCTCACGGCTTACGCTCTGGGTCGACATGCATTGCATTATTAGAAATGGGCAACAGTGTCTGCGATCAGGTATAACATTAACATCTACTACGAAGCAGTAAACTTACATCCCCCATATGAGCCAAGTTCACAGATGACAGTACCAATGACGCGAGAGTTGCTGAATCTACTGACGATAAGGTAAAATGTTCGTTGTGTGACCTCTGTTGTGGCTCACTGGGTATTACTCATGTTCCGAGGAATATTCTTACGTATTCACAGCGGCTACAAAATCTACGGTTAATCTTTACTATCTACTTGGAGTTCTGTCCCGTCTCCTACCCTCTTCCTCCAACCTAACAAAGACCTTTTCTTCCCCCCAACAAATACCTCAGTTCAGCGATGCGGTGATGACTCACCTCTGCATCCTTAACTTCTTTAAAAAAAAAAAAAAACTTCGTTTTCTGTTGCTGGAAATTCGTCTCGTCTCGTCTCGTCTCAACTCCTTTAAATTCGGACCGTCGAAAGGATTTCCCAGTGGGGGCAGACGTAACTCACGCTGAACGTTTCTAAACTTCTAAAAAACCCAAAACTTCCTTCTACTCTTTTTTTTTTTTTTCTTCTCTAAACTCCTCACAACTTTCCCATTTCCTCTGATGGTTCTATGGTTCAACCACCACACGCAATAAACATGGTTGATATCGGTCGTAACGTCCAGTGTCTCCACGATCGATACCCGACATTAGACGAATGTCAGAAGACACGAGAGGGGGTCCAGACGAAGAACGTTCTTTACTTCCAAGAAATGAAACCCCTGCAGGCACGGCACAGATGCTCACAAGGAAACCACTTGCGCACCTGTATACAAACCCCTACAGGCTTGTAAAGCACGTTTTGCGATGCTCTCTGCAGGGTTTCCACGGCAGATGGCTGGGTATGGCTGAATACGACCTGTTTCAAATTTTGCTGAGTTGAATTATGGTATTTCAGAACTGCATGGTAGGAAACAATTGAATTTTAGAATGATATCTAGCTAGAAATTGCATATTGCAGTACCGATTTTTTGGCAAATTATTGCCTCTCCATTCCAAGAAGTTACCAAGGTCCGAATTAAGAGAGTAAGTTGGTTCAATTACGAAAAAGAACGAGTATCAGAGTGAGGAGAGGAGGGAACTCGAGTTGAAGTACGTCCAGCGAGTCGTCCACACAAAACTGAACTGGTCTGGAGGTTGAGAAAAGATCATCATCTATGCAGAGATGAAAGAGGGTAGGCGACAGTACAGAACCCTGAGGGACAACAGCGTCGGTAAGGTAAGAGCGAGACGTCGCGCCACGAGCGACCAAAGTCCAGATCAGCAGCGATGTTGACATATCTGAGATGACTTGACCATACGACCCGGTGGGCCATCTCTTCGCAACCTTCCCCGGCCTCTCCCGCACCTCAACACAACGTCTGCCGCCGTAGGTTGGACAAATGATGAGAATCTCGAAACCTGAGGCTTTTAGTCTCTCTGAGGAATGTCACCCCACCAGAAGACTCAGTCTCTCCGTTTTCTACAACCTCTCATCCCGCCCTTCCTCCTTTTCCTCACCATCCTGCCTGCCCCTCTTTCTCCCACCGTGTTCCCTCCCTCTCGCCATACCCAACCAGCATTTTCCTCCACCATTTCCCCCTCAACCTCCCTCCTCTCACAGGAACTCGTGCCTCAATCTGTGGTTGTGTGAGGAGGAGGAGGGACTCAGCTGTTCTGGTTTAATTGCCTTGTTTGTGACACACATGGCTGTTACCGGAGCCTTTGATGAATAAGGAGAGAAAGTCTCTTCTTTATATCTGAACTCCATCAGCTGCTCCTCCAATTCTCGTTAACAGTTCCGTTTCCACGAATATGAACATTAAGGTATTTCCTGCGTCCCTTTGTGGAGACGAACGTTGGAAATAAACAAGAGAATTTTTATGAAAATCAACCAGTTAAGAAAAAAAAAAAAGATAAAAAAAAACAAAAGTTCAATCACTCTAAGCTTGAAAGACCATATTTTCACGCTAACACATTGAACTAATGAATAATACACAAGAGAACGTCAAATCAATGAATAATATACAATACTCTCTACCATTTCTCACATCAAGTGATACGAGGCAAACACGGGAGTATGTTGCCTATAACAACAACTCTACGATCCACTGCTCATGCTGGATATCACTGTGGCACCCCAAAGAAAATTCTGATCGTGTAATTACGACAGTGAGGGTAAGAGCGTAGTACAGTTAGTGGCACTCCACCACCCAGGAGTCGCGGCACCATGCCACATCAACAACAGGTCTGTGCCTCATGGCGTCCTCGAGCTAGGAGAAAAGCTGAGGACACTATGAAACACAGCTGATGTCTGGCTACTCTTTTTGCCATTCAGGAACAACGCTTGGAGCCATTCCCTTGAATCCCGAGCCTCAACTCCTAGAGCCAGAATTATAGATCCGTGAAGCCAGAATCATCATGATCACTGAGGCCAGCTGGATTCACAGCCACCTGCGAATCCAGAGTCAGTCTTCGGTCGCTTTAGGCCAGAATCACAGTGCCCCTCGAGACCAGAAAAATATCAGCATCCTAATATGCATCCTTCTGCACCGGCAGTATCTTACTGAACAACATATCATCCAACACCAGCAATAACTTAAAGAACAAATCCCTCAACATCGGCAACAACCTGAGGAACATTGGTCTATATCATTCGTAACCTACAGAACAAATCCCCCTGTACCAGTAATAGCTTAACAAATCCCCAAGGCCCAGCAATAGCTTAACAAATCCCCAAGGCCCAGCAATAGCTTAACAAATCCCTAAGGACCAGCAATAGCTTAACAAATCCCCAAGGCCCAGCAATAGCTTAACAAATCCCTAAGGACCAGCAATAGCTTAACAAATCCCTAAGGACCAGCAATAGCTTAACAAATCCCTAATGACCAGCAATAACTTAACAAATCCCTAATGACCAGCAATAACTTAACAAATCCCTAAGGACCAGCAATAGCTTTAAATATCCCTAATACCAGCAATAACTTGTTAAATCCTCTGGTACCAGCAATACCTTAAACAAATCCTACAGTAACAGAAACAGCTTCACTAATCCCCCAGTACGAGTAATGACACACACATATCCTCAAGTACCAGCAATAACTTGATCAATCTCCCAGTACCAGTGGTAACTTAACGAAGGCTCCAGTAGCAGCGACAGCTCCACCAATCTTCCAGGGCCAGCAAACAGCATAGGATAAACACTTAGTTTGCTGAACGTATCGCCGCTAGCGTTGAGAATCAGTATGAACCAGTACCAACCTTAAGGACAAGTTCATCTGAGCCAGTATGAGTCAGTACCAACCTTATGAACAAGTTCATCTGAGCCAGTATGAGTCAGTACCAACCTTATGAACAAGTTCATCTGAGCCAGTATGAGCCAGTACCAACCTTATGAACAAGTTCATCTGAGCCAGTATGAGCCAGTACCAACCTTATGAACAAGTTCATCTGAGCCAGTATGAGCCAGTACCAACCTTATGAACAAGTTAGTCTGAGCCAGTATGAGCCAGTACCAACCTTATGAACAAGTTCATCTGAACTAGAATTAGCCAACAGACCAAATCTTTCCGGGCCACAGGGACACAAATACAGTGATGTCGTTACACACAAATATGCAAATTCGATGAAGACCGCCCGCTAATTGGAACAATTTGTCAGTTGGCCGCGTCCAAATGCGTTGTTACACAGATTAGGCCAATTGGGATCAGTTTTCCTATTGGCAGATTCTCGATGACATCGCTGGGAGAGAGAGAGCAGGTTTATGGTCTTCTTCAAAATGCCGTTTGTGTCGATACATCTTGCAAATTTAGAGGCGGTAAGAAAGTTGTAACGTCAAAACATCCTGTTCAACATCACAACAGGAGGTTGAATTGGTCTAGGTGAAAATCAAGGAACATCTCAACCTGTGAACAACTGAGGTATGTATGGATGGGTCGTGAAGTGCTTTGGAAGGTGGTCTTCTGTGTTGAATGCCATGAAGGCACCTTTACTGTCTGAGAGCCAGTGGACTTCCTGTCTGCCTCACTGATGCAGACGACTATTCAAGAGCTGGGCTTTACGCCAGTAATGGAGTTGGTGTGGCAGAGGTGAGTCATTATGGAGAGCCCCCTTGGGGTACTACAGAAGATGGTGGTTGATTGGCAGGAGTCCAGACGTGGATGAATCTCCCGCCGTGAAGGCCAGGGTTATCTATCCGCTTAGGTATGCGACCTATGACTTCACTGGTTAGCCAAGGTCACATAGTATTATATAATGTCCCTGGCAAATACCACTGTTCTCGCTGGCTAGCCAAGGTCACGCTGTATTCTATAAGGTCCCTTGCAAGTACCACTGTGCTTGCTTGGGTCGACCTGGGTCATGGGATTAACGTCAGGTCGCTGACAGAGAGATTAAGTAAAGCTCAAGTCTCGTGTCATCTTCCAGTGACACTACAGGACTTGACAATCTCTCCTCCATGGGAGGACCTTATGAAGTAATGCTGAGACCGACAACTGAACTGACATGAGAAGACCTTATGAAGGAGCGGCGAAACGGACCGGCGACCGTGCAAAGTGCCAATGTTGTCTCGAGGTGACAGCAAGCGAAAAATGTAATAACATCGTGCGGAAGAAAACGGGTTTAGATCAAGGATACTACGAAGTGATCCACCGGCAACTGTGAGGACAAAAGATGAGAGAACAGGCAGTGGATGGTTAAGGGAGATGTACGTCGAGGTGAGAGAAACGTACAAACTGCTCTGCAGAGTTGAGAGATAAACGTTCTGTTAAAAGAGGCGGAGGAAGTGGTACGGTAAGGTGAGGAGGACAAAAATATACATGTCCATGAGGAAGACAGAAAAGGTTTGGGTGATGAGATACATTATGATTTACGTTAGCTACAAGCATGGGAACAAGAAACTTCGATTTGTTGCATACTCTATCGCATTGTAAAACTTAGATAATGAAATTTACATTAATACATATAATTTGTATATGCATCATACTTCTGCGTCACATTAACTAACACATTTCAGCTGCGAATATCCTGTGATCCACGGTGTATATGTTTCAGAGATCCGGGCCTCAATCAACGCCTGAAGCAGATCTAACCCGGTAATCATACGTCATAAATATCATAAGACTAATCTGACCTGTGCTTTTTCCACTGGTGTATCGCCAAAGGTCCCTCACATGGTGTGCCCACAGCTGAAAACAACTGGCAAAAGTGTCGTGGAATGGAAAGGGTGAAAAGCACCGAGTTCGAGAATTATAACAACACGGTCTACAATGTGTGGAGAAATGGGATGTTACTGTTTTGATGATGTACTACCGAGTATTGGGCTTCTGTAAACTGGATTTGGAAATTTAATCAACGAAGATAATTGGAAAGCCCTGCAGAAACTGTGGCCAATAAACACACATACCTTTACATGGAGGTACAACACAAATCCAGTGACTAAAACTACGTCGAATTTAAGAGATGAGAAGAAAAAAAAATTTTGTGGAAGAAGATATGTCTTCGACCTCTTAAAATTAACCAACTCTACTGTTGTCTTAATGACGGGGCGTCAACACTTAATGAGCCCGATCTGTCGGGTCAACACTATATCAGGCCGATCTGTCGGGTGGCTATTTGTGGACGCGTGGCTCCTGCCAGCTCTGTCTACCGGTCGCTCATATCTTGTCCGATCACCTCGCCACCTTCAAGCAGAACAGCTGATGACGAGAGACACGTGAACATTCTCTCTGCTTCGGGACACAAGGACGAAGGTAACCGGTGAAGAAGATTCAATGTGTGGAGGAAGTCAGGGCCAGAAGCGAGCGGTAATCAATGGTGGAACAACGCCACCATCCGAGAGATGACATGAGACTGACAACCACAGTTGTGTGAGGGGGGGAAAAGTATTTTCTGGGGTGTTGGAGAAGCCGGGGTGACAGCTAAATTGTCCAGTTGAGAATGGAACTGTCCGCGGCAGCACGCAAGATGAAACGTTGGTCTTTACAGACAAAAGACTCCAACTCGGAGACAAAAGTTGAAAATGTGTCTCTGTCTGAGTCTGTAGGAGGCTGAGGCAGGGATTAGGGAAGCTGCAGAGGATGAAGGTCGCTAATCCAATCAGGGATGTGGAGGAAGTCCACCACGGGGCAAGGTAACGGGGACCTATACCACACTATTGTATCCACGTCGACAAAGAAATAACAAACGACTGATGTAATTCGGATCTTGTAAAAGATTAAGGCTTCTCCGCCCCTCTATACTTAGAGGACAATTACAGTTATCAGGCGAACTCTCATCAGATCTCAATGGAAGAATTACTATCATCACGTCACTCGTTAAGGTGAGAACAATTACAATAATCAGGTAGTTTGATATTCGCAATGATAACAGTAATAACGTTTCCTAACGGTTGTGGAATTTACTGTAACCATTTCTTTTAAACAACCATCATGCCCCCTTGATAGCCAATAAGATTCCTTGGATGTGAGAGCTGTACCGATCATCAGGTAGACCAAACCACCATAAGATAATCGAGAAGTCAGTCCTCACCGTCACCAGACCTCTGTCTGAATCATCACGACTAGATCCCTCAACAGAGAGCAAGTCCCTCAACAACGGGCAGGTGGTCCGCCAACAGGTTCCCTCGGCATTCACCGGGTCCATCACCAGCCAGGCAGTAGTATTGACCATGACCAGGTTGGTCAACAATGCCCCAACATCACCGTCAGTGTCGGGTTACCGTCGTCGTCGTCGTCGGGAGTCCTGCTGAGGGTAATCCCAGCAGCGTCATGCCTCACACACACAACATGATGAAGACGTCTCCCACCCGGACTCCCTCCTTTCTTGTACACACACTCTCTCTCTCTCCCTCCCCTCCAGGTCCCTAATGTCCCTTGGGACCCCCGGAAAACCAGTCCGAAGTGGTTCCTTCATCGAACGGTCCCGTCCAAAGTCGACTGAAGTCAGTTCTCTGATGAGGGCAGAAGCTCGTGACCACAACGGTGGCAGATGTGTGCGTTCACCGCTGTGGCAGGCGGAGACGGGGGAGGGACGGTGAATTCTGACATCCCGCTGTTCTACTTTGAGGGATAGACTTCCTTTGATAATGCACGAATCCTGACAAAGTAATTAGTGAATCTAATTTCGCCCACAATGAGACTGGGAACGAAATGCTATTCGAGGATGCAAACATGCATCCAGCAATTTGCCGTGGCAGCGTCGGGCAAAAGAAAAAAAAAAAATATAAAACCCCTGACAATATGGGTTGGGGAGGGGGGTGAGGAAGGAAGGGTTAGGGAGAGAGGGTGGATGATAAAGTGACACAGAGGCGTCAGGAGGCTTCGCTGTGTTGACTAAGAGGTTCCTGCGAATTCGTCAAGGACAAGTTTACACTGCCTTGTCCTTCAGGGAGCTGTGTCAACACGGTGCTGTTTGTCTCTCTTGCTCCGTCTTGTTCAGCCTGCCTGACTGTCCGTTTGTTTTCGTTACCCTCCCTCCTCCCTTCGCGTCCCGTGTTTATTCTGTCTGTGCTTCCTCGGTTTATCTATCTGTTTAGCACGTTAGTTTCTTACCCGCCTCTTCAAGCTAATGTCTTTTTTTTTTATGGCCCATGAAACACTCAAGTCCACAACCTTTATTCTAAACTATACCTGCAGGATGTCCCTGTAACAGTGGACAGAGACGACCAACATGATCCAGGTTCTGGAGGAAAAATTACATTTATAGCTCACTATTTAAAGAATTACAGGAGGAAATGTAATATAAAAAGAAAATCATTACTCGACTAACGTGTTGGTGCTCTAGCGTGGCTGCACGTCCACATGTCCCCATCACAAAGTAAGCACCTCTGGGAACCAGAAATTACCTGCCAACATTACCTCAATGTGTGACGGTCACTCACTCCTACGTCCGTCATCACACACACACACACACACACACACACCACTCTCGCTCGAGCGCACACCACATCGTTTTGTATCTGCTTAGTGTTTAAAGATTATAAATACATCAAACCAACACTAGATTTCTTCAGTTTCTCTACAGAATGGATAAGGTCAGCGGTTATAGCTAGCTTATAGTTTATAGAGGTAAGTTTTAAATGTCCAAGATAGAGGCTGTGTGGAATAAAGCAAACTCGAACGAAAACGTGAGCAACACGCCTGCCACCTCATAACTCGTCTATCAATCATATCTTTACAATCTGGGTTGGATTGTTTTCAGTAGAACAATCAGATCATCGATTTAACCAATATTCTTTTTCATTTAGGCGAAAGAAAACAGATTCTTTTTTATGACAAGACTAAACATTAATTAATTACTGTAACTGTCCGAGGTCCAGCGGATGGGTTCGAATCCTGGTTGCAGCAGCCGGTCCACCATCGACCCAGCAGTTCATCCTTCCTTAGGGGTTGATCAATAAACTGGGTATATATATATATATATATATATATATATATATATATATATATATATATATATATATATATATATATATATATATATATATATAATATCATACAAGATTTACCTGAACAACAGCCGAGATACTCACACTCGCCATTACGTGAGGTAACTTTCAAGAAGTCATTTTACTTATAAGGCGATACGTAAACATGAAATTTAACAGGGGGTAAGCCATCACCAATTTCAACGATGTAAACCCTGTATTTCAGTTCAAAAGACCTGTCATTTGCTGCCTTCCGACAATAACAGTCTAGCGTGCCGACTGACAAGCTTACGTCACACTGCAAGTGTGATTTAACCAACGTGTTATAGAAAAGAGAATTATTCTTGTCTTGATCTTCATCCCTGTAAATCGCGATGCACTCACAGCCTCAGCCACACTGAGCGTGGGGTTTTGTATGTGACCAAGGGCGTACACCTGGTACGCTCAGTCTCTGGTATGCTCAGTTTTTGGTACGCTCAGTCTTTGGTATGCTCAGTCCTTGGTATGCTCAGTCTTTGGTATGCTCAGTCCTTGGTATGCTCAGTCCTTGGTATGCTCAGTGTCTGGTATGCTCAGTGTCTGGTATGCTCAGTCCTTGGTATGCTCAGTCTTTGGTATGCTCAGTCCTTGGTATGCTCAGTTTTTGGTATGCTCAGTCCTTGGTATGCTCAGTCTTTGGTATGCTCAGTCCTTGGTATGCTCAGTCCTTGGTATGCTCAGTCCTTGGTATACTCAGTCTTTGGTATGCTCAGTCCTTGGTATGCTCAGTCTTTGGTATGCTCAGTCCTTGGTATGCTCAGTCTTTGGTATGCTCAGTCTTTGGTATGCTCAGTCCTTGGTATGCTCAGTCTTTGGTATGCTCTTACAAATCTCTGGGTAAAAACAAGACTTGTTTGTGCAAGAAGCAACACAGGACTCTGTGTGTGTACAGCTCATCTGTCTCATTAAAACTTTAGGTTTTTCATATCCAACTCTGGGCCATACAGTTGGTCGTCCAGGTTCTCTCTCTCTCTCTCTCTCTCTCTCTCTCTCTCTCTCTCTCTCTCTCTCTCTCTCTCTCTCTCTCTCTCTGCGAAGAAAATCTCATCCACATTTTCCAGAATGACGACAGCGCTGAATGGACGAGATGAAAGACTTGCTGATTTTAATATCGTAATGGCCGTTCCTCCTCGTCGGAAAGAAAAAAAAAAAAAGAAAAAGAAAAAGAGAAAAAAAAGAGTCGTGTTATCAGAGAAATTAACCAACACGTTGAAAAAAAATGATAATGAAAATTTCCTGTTTCTTTTTCTTTGTATACAAAGCTTCGGCTGATGCTCACGTTCCGTGATGCTATCCAACAATAAACATGTTTATCACCGGCCAATATTGCTTACAACTAGTGGGCAGGAGAGGAGCGGGCGGGGCCCCCGTGTGACGGAGGATATTGGTTCTGCTGGCGGGGCGGAGGAGAGGGAAACAGGCAGGAAACAATAGGTTCTGCCAGGGTGGGCAAGGGCTTGAAGGGAGGCCCCCCTGATTGACAGTTATTAGTGGCCAGCATCAGGTTTCTTAACGCGCCCCCTCCTCCGCCCGCCACCCTACCCACCAACATCTTTTTGTCAGTCTCTCTTACGTGCCAATTTTTGCATATCATTTATTCAGGATTAAAACTGGGGTGGTGCGTCCAGTTCCACCGCCGGGAACCAGTAACGTAAAACTGGGTACAACAGGAGAGAGATTATCATTAGGGAACACTTTAGTACCATCAATGTAAATGTAGAATTAAATCAATTGATTCCAAATCTATTTCTGACCCACCAAAATAACTGTATTTACTGCATCATTAAAATTCATTAACCCCTAAATTCATTAGTGGTAACCGGACGGTATATGAGCCCCGGATCCTCAAGCTCCCATGCAAAATTAATCTTAAATCCGTTTGATAATTCAGGTCGACTCAATGGCCACATCTGGTACCCTTACAGATCCTGTTGCTGTTCGTTCGCTAACAATGCTTTCCTCCTCCTCTCTCTCTCTCTCTCTCTCTCTCTCTCTCTCTCTCTCTCTCTCTCTCTCTCTCTCTCTCTCTCTCTCTCTCTCTCTCTCTCTCGCAGAATCACGTGCTAACACGTGAATTCATCTGAAGCCCTGGGGGCTGGTGGGGGAGAAGGCACACCACAAAGATGGCCACTTTCACCCTTGTGCTCAAAACCCACATGCATTGCCAGAGCCGCGTCGTGAAGTTCGATCCACCTCACACCAGTCGACTGGTAAAGTACATCTGGCCACAACATCAGAGAGAGAGAGAGTTAGTATCAACACGCAGAGCTGTTGTAACTAGACCGGGTCATCAAGGCAGAGAAGAAAGGATCAGAGCAAAACAGGACAATGTGACGCTGCACATTACATACATCCGTTCTCTAAACGCTTGTGCTACACCTCTGCTCGCTGTAGTGCCTGATATGAGGCCTCACGAAAACACAAAATGAATCCATGAGACTCATCCTTGGCTGTCTCTGAACAACACAGATTCTACATAGGGGGGGAGAGGAGCTTGGTCTTCCTACTATCAGAGTCCGAACCACTGGCATCAATGATCTATTAAACTCAGAACGCTCAAACATAGCAAAATACACGCATCAAAGCCTTCCAGGCCTTCTACTTTCCAGTAACTCATCTATCGACGTGTTGCTGCTACTGCTACTGCTGCTATTGGACTCAGAATCAATGCCATTCACGATCTTAACCACAAAAGACAGCACAGGAGATTAACCTCTTTGACATCACGGTCATCAAAGTCCACGAATGGTCCCTGGACCCAGGTTGGTGGGTTGTGGGAGTGACCATCTGGGTTTTGGCCTCGCCAGGTGGACCAGCGGAGGCTCAGGCTGGCCAGTACAGCGTTTCCAGGATCCGGGCAGTAAGGGATAATTATGCCTTTTGAGTTGTGAGTTCTGGGCTGGCCTGACCTAGCCTGTTCCAGTCAGGTCCATCCAGATCTGGTCGCTAGACACACTACCCCAAAGGGAAGGTTAGCCTTACATATGTGGCGCTCGGAATTACTTTCTGAGCTTTAAATGGTCACATGGGACGTTTGCCTATCAAATGGCTTCAAAAACACTATTGGTTTTAACGGTTGTGGGGCATCGCTGAGCCTTTGAACGGCTACCGATCCAGTTTCTGGCACGTATATGATGGAAGCATTGTTCTTCAGTCTGCAGCATGTGCCAGGCCATTCTGCGGTACCGGTTCACCCAATACTCCTGCTTCAATAGCGGTAGGAGCAGTCTCTGGTCTTCCTTTGATAACAGACGACACGTGTGGATCTTAAATGATCATGGCCTACACTTCGTTGACACACAGTCACAGGTGATATGGAGTAGCCCTTTAGGTCTTCGAAGTAGCAGGAGGTAGTCAGTCATTCAATACTTTTATTACGCTCAGAACGGCTAGCATGGTGACTTTTTCAACGGCCTCACGTCATTACTTCTTATATTTCATAACTTACAGTCAAACTACTTTCATACAACTTTTCCTCAATACAACTCGTGTGTCTCAGCCATCATCCTGGTGTTTATATAAGCGGGCGTCTAATGATGGCTGTAGCTCGAGCATGCCATGTGAAGCAGATTTACGCTTCGTCTTCCCTCAAGGAAACTCCTATGATGGACTGAAGCACTTCTGTCTCGCTAGGGTCGGAGGGGATGATGGGGGGTGGGTATTCATACTCCCACTCCGGTACTCCTCAGATGGCCGTAACAATACACTGTTAAGCTATGACTAATGAGGAGGTTCGAGGGATCAACGCCGTCATGGTGGCTGAAGTATGATGGTTACCGTACCGCGGGATCTTTACTGGGACCACAACCCGGTGCGGTGGAGGGTGGTTCTGGGATGAACACATTTTCCTTTCTTTGTCGTTTCCTTTTCTTCATTTTACCATTATCAAGGTACCTGTAGCGAAAGGATGGATGTACTTTCACTTTCTAGTGCTCAGACCGCATACGAAATGCTGAAGTAGTCGACTCATGCCAAGATGATACGAAAGAAAGATAAAATAAGCACTGAACCACACACACACACACACACACACACACACACACACACACACACACACACACACGTCATCCTTGAGCTGTCGTAGTTACAGCGTGACCTTAGCAATGAAGGGGACGCCAGCCATCCTCCCCATGTCCTGTGGATTGACCTCTTGCCTAGCCTTACCCCGCCACGCAAGTTTCCCTCATATCCACCGCGTCACACCTCCCTCATTACCCTCACCTCCTCACACCAGATCCGTCACACTCAATACCAAGATCCGATCTTTCACTCACTCTCTCCATCGCCCGCCCACGTCCCGTCCGACTCAGCTTGACCCTTTTGAACTTGTTCCGTCACACGTGTACCATCACACCTGCTACGTCACACCTGTACCATCACACTACCTACGTCACATCTGTACCATCACACCTGCTACGTCACACCTGTACCACCACACTTCCGACGTCACACCTGTACCATCATAGCTACACCATTAAACCTGCCCAGGATCACTCTTCCTGTCACGGCCGTCCATTTACACCAGATTAAAACATCCGACCATCATGTCTACCAAAGTAGCACTCGCTCCATCACACGACTAACCCCATCCTGGTCGACTCCCTGCGGATCACACCCTCGCAATCAGACCGTCCCTCTCACGCCATCCGGGGAGTATTATACCCACCACCGTGTCACGGAAATGACAGGTTAACCTGAAGAATAAAATAGAAATAAGACACCAGAGGGAGCAGAAGTTTAGGGTCGGCTATGAAGGTGTTGAAGGAGTCACCCAGAGTGCTTATTTCTACCCAGAACTCAGTATTTTGGCGGCACCGGCAGGACGAGAGAACAGGCGGGTCCCTGTGTGGGGCAGGCAGGTGAGGGAGGGTGGCTTAGCGCAAAATGAGCAGACTGACGCCTCATGTGGAAGTGAGGACACCCAACTCAGTCTCTGTGTTTTTCTGATATGTAATATACAGCCTTCTCGTAATGACTTAAATGCTTATAAATCAAACGTGATAATAATCCAATATTGTAGCATTTAAGAAGGTTATGGAGGACCAGGGTGTGTCTGCGGAGATGCGCGAAGGACCACAACAAAGGACGCCAAACGCCAAGCCCGCAGCCCGAGGACTCCCCCTTCATCCCCACGGCCTAGGAGGCCAGATGCCTGATCCTCGCAACGTATGGAAGTCCAGACGGCCCTGGAGGCCGAAAGCACCCCTATATACTCCAAGTTGGACTGAGAGGCCAGCAAGTTGGGGTGTTTGTCAGCAAGTGTGGTCATAGCGGAAGATGGAGGAGACAGCCGCCAACGCCACGCAGATCCTGCAGCCGAACTTGTTGAGGGAAGGGCCGCCTGAGGCATTCTTATGTATATGAAGATGACCAATCCTGGCACCTCCTCAATAACAGGGTAGGAGGAGAAGGGTGAGGACGACATGGTGTACTTTACAAGTAAGGTGATGCCACATATCAAACACACAAAGTAATCCCACTCTATCTTACCTTAGAATAAGCTTCGCGTTCAAAGTCACGTACAGGTAGCACTTCTGGTGAATAACATAATTCGTGGGGGTATAATCTCACGAAGACTCACAGTACATCCATCATATGAAGCAACATCAATCCACTATTTCAAGACTCAGTATAAATTATGAATATCATCACTGGCTCCGACCGTGGCAGGAGCATACCAGCACCAGCTCCGACCGTGGCAGGAGCATACCAGCACCAGCTCCGACCGTGGCAGGAGCATACCAGCACCAGCTCCGACCGTGGCAGGAGCATACCAGCACCAGCTCCGACCGTGGCAGGAGCATACCAGCACCAGCTCCGTCCGTAGCAGGAGCATACCAGCACCAGCTCCGTCCGTAGCAGGAGCATACCAGCACCAGCTCCGACCGTGGCAGGAGCATACCAGCACCAGCTCCGTCCGTAGCGGGAGCATACCAGCCCCAGCTTTCCCAAGAGCAGCAATAACAGTAACACCAGCAGTAACTGCACGAGTATTGTCAATAGCAGCAAGAACAACAAGAAGAGCGAACTAACAGTTGTAACAAGAAAAAATAAAACGGTACAACAACATCAGGAACACAAACCTTTGCAACATCGCCAACAAAGGCAAAAATATCAACACAGGACGAGCAACAATGGCAAAAGCAAACAAATACAACAGTAACAACACCAATAACAGCAACAACTACAATTGCAGTGGCAACAACAACAGAAGGAGCAGAGAAAAACAACTACAACTTCAAGAAGTACAACAAACACAACAGCAACACTATCAACAGCAACTGAACCAACAACTCTAGAAATATAAACACACAGTTAAAGGAACACTATGTTTGCGACAGTGTCATCTGAAACCACTGGCTGGTTCACGTGCTGACCTGGGCACCACTGTGTCAGCTGATCCACTAGCAGCTGACTCACGTGCTGACCTGGGCAACCAAAGTGTCAGGCAGTGAGGCATGCGGGAGTGGCCCGGGATACGTCAGTTCATGCAGCAACATATGAGGCTGCCGGGCACATCGGCCAACGTGGTATATCGTATGCCGTCCCCTGAGAGAGGGGGGTTGGCTACCATATTGCTTTTACTTCACAACAATATATATGCTAATTCCCTGCTTTAACAACTCTTACTCGGAAATTCTTATCTTATTTCCTTGGCGAGTTACTCTGCAAAATTTCACTTAGCTTCGCCGTGCAAACATCTTTATTGTAGGTAATCATTTCATACACTTTGATACGCCTCCGGAGCACAAGAGACTCTTTTCCCTAAATGTATTCTTTACTGCAGTCCTCCTACAGCCGCGCTTCAAATATATGCAAATAGTCTTCGAAAGAGAGGAGAAAGGCAAGAAGTTCGGGACGCGAGGTGGCCACACCAGAAAACCTTACAAAATTGGAAGTTTTTATTCCCTCTCCGGCACGAGCGGCCACCGTCCAGTTTGCTCTTCAATATGCTTTTCCCCGACACGAGCGGTCGCCTTCTAGTTGCTCCAGTCTGGACCTCGCCTGCACGAGTGGTGACCTTCCAGTTGCTCCAGTCTGGAACTCGCCTGCACGAGTGGTGACCTTCCAGCTGCTCCAGTCTGGGACTCACTGGCACGAGTGGTGACCTTCCAGCTGCTCCAGTCTGGGTCTCGCCAGCACGAGTGGTGACCCTCCAGCTGCTCCAGTCTGGAACTTCCCGGCATGATTGGTGACCTTCCAGCTGCTCCAGTTTGGGTCTCGCCGGCACGAGTGGTGACCTTCCAGCTGCTCCAGTCTGAAACTCGCCGGCACGAGTGGTGACCTTCCAGTTGCTCCGGTCTGGAACTCGCCGGCACGAGTGGTGACCTCCCACCTGCTCCCCAGTCTGCTCTTTCCCTAAGTAGGTTTCCTACTAAAATACTGGTGTGTGACCTAGAGGCATGAAACTCGGTCGTTAACTAGTGTAAAATCTTGTTGACCTGGGGCCATTAATCTTCCCAGTTTTATAAATGTTCCTACTGACTAAAACGTCACTTTTCTACATAAAAACTTAACAGCCCGGTGTTTTATGTCCTCGATCAAATTTACGTTTAAACCAAAACAAACACTTAGTAGCGAACAAGAACATGAAGTTTACACTTTTATCTATGTTACATGTTTTAATTCCTTGTTTTATCTATGTTAAATGTTTTAATTCCTTGTTTTATCTATGTTAAATGTTTTAATTCCTTGTTTGTTTTTCAAGAATTTTTTCTCCTTGCCTTCCCGTAAACCTCGCGTGCCGTACAAAATACTCTCATCTCTCTCTACCGAGGCTAAGTAAGTGAACGTCGGACACTCATGTATTTCCGTAAGTGTTATCTCACCGCGTGCGGGCAACCACTGCACTACTGCTACGTCAGAACCACAGCAGGAGGGGGTTCCCGCGCTGTACTGGTGTTCAATACACATACCGCTGCATACAGACTAATGCTATGTAGGTATCAATTTGTCACATGAGGGTTCCTGGTGTATTGGCGGTGGTAGGGAGTACGGAACGTAGCATGAGTGTTTGTGCAATACGACCAGGCTGTGAAGTTCTGTGGAAAGATCGAACCTTCCTGTGAAGTTTTCTATGAAGCATTCAAACCGTTTCTGTTGACCTGAGGAGAAGATATAACACTGAATAGTTAGATAACTTGCTCCTGCGTCCTCTATCTCCTTCTCAGGCTCCCTTAAGTGATAGGCTGGCAGCAACAATAAGGGTTTGTTACCGTACTACCCGCCCAGTATCAGTGAGCTTAGTGGCGGCTGCGCAGTGAGCAAGCACTCACTTTCAGCGGCTGTCAAATTTCACTCCTGTGGCACAGGTTCCTGTCATTTCTTCCTTTACCACCCAGACGTGGGCTGCTGGCATTCAGTGCACAAATCATCTCCCCACCTCACTTGCCACACATGACAACGCGTAAGCAGCACGACTCGTTCTTCGGAGCTACATACCCCTGCAGTGAGGCCTACGCGCTAGCCCTGCCCTTTGGTAAAAAGAAAAAAAAAAAATCACGTAATGACTCGTACATACTCTCTGTCTGTATATGACAGCGGGGGCAAGAATGGAGGTGTGGATTATACACGTGATCTATTATTCAAATCATTGGAAAAGTTTATAAACCTGAGCCCCGACCATGAACACGGCAACTGACACTCAGACAGCGTCGCCCCGCCCTTAAAGTGGCTCCCCCTCTCATACGTCTTACGAGCTAGTGCTGTCACCCTCCTCCTCCTCCTCCTTGGGGGTGTCACCACCTTCCCGGAAGTGTCATGCTTCCCAGGATAAGTGTTGCCCCTCCCAGGACATGTCGCCGATACCACCACCAGATATTTCCACTCGTAAAATGTATGATAAACCTGGACGACAATGGTCGCATTCTGTCCTGCAATAAATGTGTTGGGACGATAATGACACAGGAGGCTCGTGGCCTGTTCCTGGTACGTGCGCATTAAAGATGCACGAGTCTGTCTGATGTGGAAAGTTCTGAAAAAAAGGTCTGTTTCTAATTTTGTTCTTCCTGCGGGCTGATAGAGCGATAAGATGGGTGTTGACGTTCTGTAATCGGTGGCGGTGTGACGGGCGGGCGCTGCTCTCCATATGCAGCACAACACCCGTCATGTAGGGGGACAGGAGGAGGAGGACGAGTTTGATGGGTCGTCCTTTTCATCTCTCTTGGGTAAGGGCCGACTGGCCTTGTTCTTTTGAAAATACCTCTCATCTGCCACTGTTATCTAGTTAGGTTAAATCTCACGTGGACATTACCAACACCTACTGTGTCCCACCGAGGGGACATGATCCTCTCCCTACACCTGCGACACCCACACACACACCATGGCTACCAACACCGAACGCTTCGCCTCCCTGGAGGACATCGCGACCGTCAGCACGAAGCATCTAACAGCCACTATGAACCAGCGTGAAAACAATATTGTACACAGAACAGCGTTAATCCCAGCAAGCTCGGTCCTCACAGCGGCCGTATCTTTAGTGAGCTGGAAGTCTTTCCCTCCTGTATTAATTTCCAAAAGAAGGAACACAGGAAAGGTGCAAAGGGGATCTTCTATCCTCTAAGCCTGGACGCTCACGCGAACATATATGAAAAATTAAAGAGTATATATATATATATATATATATATATATATATATATATATATATATATATATATATATATTTTTTTATACGATTCGCCATTTCCCGCATTTGCGAGGTAGCGTTAAGAACAGAGGACTGGGCCTTAGAGGGAAAATCCTCACCTGGCCCCCTTCTCTGTTCCTTCTTTTGGAAAATTAAAAAAAAAACGAGAGGGAAGGATTTCCAGCCACCCGCTCCCTCCCCTTTTAGTCGCCTTCTACGACACGCAGGGAATACGTGGGAAGTATTCTTTCTCCCCTATCCCCAGGGATAATATATATATATATATATATATATATATATATATATATATATATATATATATATATATATATATGATTATCATTGGTACTATGTCAATTGAGAAATCACGGACAAGTGAAACCCTAAACAAGGCCATCTTATGAACGTTTTATATATATATATATATATATATATATATATATATATATATATATATATATATATATATATATATATATAAGCTAACGGTGCCATGGCAATTCATTTTTCTCAAAACTATTCCTTCATGGAACACTAAACCCTTCATGTATAGTGTGGATAATATTTCCTTTTTTTTTTTTTTGTTTCCTCGTGTGAGTAAAAATAGTTTTTTTCAGAACTTCAAAGAGTTCTGCAAATCCTTTACTGTGAAGGGAGAGAGGGTAGAGGCTCTTGCGTGGAGGGACGAGGAATTCCCTAAAGGGAGTGGAAGCCGTTTGTAGAATATTGCTCTGCATCTTTCTGGGAGCTGGGGCGAGTTCATTTTCTGGTCATTCATCAAGACTTGAGCCAAGTGCACAATACACGCCGGATCGTATCTGACCACTCTGCCCTGCACCCACCCAGAGACAAGTAACACCATCCAGAAAATTTATTACGTGTTCCCCTCACACCAGCCTCTGTGTGTGTGTGTGTGTGTGTGTGTGTGTGTGTGTGTGTGTGTGTGTGTGTGTGTCAAGAGAGGTTCGCCTCTCGGCTGGGCAATCTGGGCACTGTAGAGTCCCTAGGGTAACAGGTGTTCCTCCATCACACCAGCCAGCTTACTGGTGTGTGCCTGGCGGCAGGGAGAGGTGGCTCGTGAGCCAGCTGCCCCCCCGCCTCCACTTGAGGGTGTTACCTTCCACCCACCTGACCACAACCAACACACGAGGACAGGTGCCGCCACATGACTCACACGAACCCCCTCACCCTTTCAACATGAGGAGTGAGCCGCTTCTCAGACATCCTCATTATGAATAAAGTCATCATCAATGTGAACCGAAAAATCCAAGAGGCCAGGAAACCTCGAGTTCTGGAGAATGATCATCTTGTGCTAACGCGTGGAGGCAGGCTTCCATTATGCCAATTATCATCACCGGGATATTACAAGCCTTCCCGTTCTCACTATCTTGTCAGCCAAGTTCCTGCTCTGCCTTCACTTTCCGTGACGAAGCCAAAGAAATGGCGTCACTGAGAGATGGCTGGCTTGATGTAACACAGCTGTTACTGAGGGATTAAGAAGTCAATATAATACGAGAAAGACTTAGGGAATGGATTAAGGAATTCTCTAAAAAAAAAGAAAAACACTTAAACCGCAAGGGTAACCCAAGGCTGCGTTACCGGTACTGCGTGACAGCACAGGGCGAGGATGTGTGACCTGTGCTTCATGACGTAACACAAAAGCCTGGTTGTGACTGATGCAACGTGACTCAACACAGAGCCAGGATGTCACTGATGCTGCGTGACGCAACAAAGGGCCAGGCTGTGACTCGTGCTGCGTGACGCAACGCACAGCAACGCCGCCGTAGAATATGAAATATTCATATCCACCTCTTTTTGTATACCAGTACTCAGCCATATTGGATGACAGGATCTATACTCACAAACGTATATCAAAGATGTGCGCATAGATTCCCTTCTATATGATTATGGCCTTACTACCCACTCGGGGACTGCTCGCGTTGCACTGTGTGCGCACAAATGGAAACTCCAGTGGCCGAGAATTTCAATCTCCTGAAATTGAAGATCAGTATCGTGACACAGAACCCAGGGGACTCCTCTCGTGAGAAGCAACCTGCCAGGGCTACCCTAAGCCCGGCTCAGGTGGTGTCCTTCTCCAAGGCAACCAGTTTTGCCTTTTAAGATAACACTCTCTCCTCATTACCAATAGGTGAAGGGCACTCCTGCCTATAACTACATACAGCAGATATGAGGGTAACAAGTGTGTCCTAACTACCACAACATACGGCAGAGAGAAGGTAAAGCTCTCATTAAGCTTGAGCAGGTTACTTAAGGAAGAGAATCAAGCTGACAAGTGATGGGTCCGTCTGGCACTGCCTCACCAACGACACCTCGTGTCCTACCCCAGGCGACACACCAGGCGATCGAAGCAATGACAGGCTATGGACCCACTCACGAGACTACCTCTAGATGGAAAATGAGATATACCACATCACTTTACCGGAGCTGTACCTTCACTATGGAGATGGTCCGGCATCCACTCCCCTACTCCCGACTCCGCTATACAAGCGTGATCATCCGTCCTGACTCTCCTACTAAGGAAATGGTCTGACCCAATTCTCCTGCTGAGAGACATGGTCCGACTGGACGCTCCTACCAGTCAGGTGGTTCGCCGCGCCGTCTCTCCTACCAGCAAAATGGTCCAGCCCGACTCTCCGACCAGCAAGACCGACCCAACCACTCTCCTGCCCCCGAGTGACAGCCCTCCACAAACGGTCCGGAGCGCTGAGGCCAGCACAAGAACACGATGATAATGGTTCTGCGGAAATGTAACCGGGGAAAAAAAAAAAAATATCGCCGGTTCCTTTATTGGTGAAGGAGATTGGAAATCTTTGGAATCTTTTTCCAAGTCGTTTGTTTCCATAGAGGAGGAATGTTTTTGTCCCGTTATTGAGGGTTGTCGGTGGGCGGGAGAGGTCTTCCAGAATGGCTTGCATGCACCCTGCACACACACACACACACACACACACACACACACACACACACACACACACACACACACCTCTGACGGTCCACAGGACCGAGATGTTCCAGGCTGCATGTGTGCATCATGACCGTCTTCAGGGTTCGTCTAAACGTCCGCACAGCTTCTAACGTTGCTTGTTGAGTCTTCTAAACATCAATTCATTCCCTCAGGTCGCTAATGAAAAGTTTCCTCGGACCAGGCAACGTTTTGGTTATTTGTACTACTTTTTTTCACTTTTTATTCGAGAAATACAGATGCTCGTGTTCCAAGCTTGGCGAATGGTTCATTGCTGCTGCTATCCTGCAATACATCAAACTTATAACTCTAAGAGCCACACATTGTTCTCTGTAGCAGGGACATGGCTGAGCAGTACATCCAACACAGTCTTCTTGTGTTACTCTGGAAATATATGTCAGTCTCAGTAACTCTGATGAATCTGTCGTCTGGTATCGACTCATAGTGTCGACTGGTGATCACCGGGAGGACTGACTGCTCCTGAGCTTGATGTAGCCCTCGTCTCAACCTCTCGTAATATTCAGTACCTGGCTCTTTGCCGATATAGAAAATTACAGAAGACCTTTCATTGAGTGTGAATAATTCCATAAGCTTTTCATTGAATCTAGAAAAAAAAAAACTACAATTTCTTCTAATAGGATTGAATTCTCTGATCGTCAGAGGCATGTGAGGTTTATTTACCACCAGGTGCAAAAACCGATCCAGTGAGTCCAGAGCCCCTGTCCAGTGTCCTGACAGATTCACCCACACTCCCTGTCCTCCCAAGAATCGTACACACAGCACAATTTCTATAAGGCTTCCACCCTCTCCCCTCCACCCACCCACTCCCTAACTCCCTCCCCTCCACCCACCCACTCCCTAACTCCCTCTCCTCCACATACCCACTCCATAACCCCCTCCACCTCCTCCCCGACGACGTCGTCTCTCAACCGCTCTCTTTATTTCAGGGGGTTCCTTGGGGTCCTTTCAGCCTTCTAAGTCCTGCTCTTAAAATTCGTTTATGGCTTAATTTCTCGACATTTGTAAAGTCGCATCCAATAGGGAGAGGCAAAACTTTTTTTAATGAGTGTGGAGCGTTAGTACTGAGGGAGGGAGGGAGGGTGTGGCGTTAGTCTCCGGTCACGCGGCATTATTATGTGTTCCTCCCGGTACTTACGATGGCCGACGACGCCGCAATAAAGAATTCGGAGGACGACAATTTTTGCGACGTTATTACCTCTTCCTCCGAGTCGTTCCGGCGGATTTATCGTTATCATGGTCGTCTGACTCTCTAATGTGAATATGGGATGAATAATTCAGAAGGAAATCTTTTGGATAAGTTCTGCCGGGTTCTCTCAGATCATGTGGGCCCCCGAGCTGGCAGCCCGGACGGCGGCTCGGGGCCCCACCCACCTGTAACTCTAGGCTCGGCCGCCGCTGGACCAGTCAGTGTACAGGTAGGTGGGCCGTAGATGAAGACCACGTCGGAAAGAGGAGTCACACATGGACTCGAACATACGTACCCTGAACTTCAGGAAAGCTGCGGTAAAGTCACTGAAAGACTGGTTCAGATTTCATGCAGGTGTACAGATATGTTTGACCTCAACACCTGCAGTACACATATAACCGACAACGTCCTTTAATCCAGACTGAACCATCACGCTAAAATGACTAAATCATGTATAGCGGAAATTGCTACGTTGTTCTGTAAACATATGGGTTGACCTAATGGAAAATATCAGCCAACACAATCACACCCACGTGAAGTACGTACACGTATTTGACCAACGTGAAGGCCCAGAGGTCACGGGCGTGGCAGCTAATGACCAACAGTATTCACCTTTTCCCCCCCGGCAGCCTCCTCAGTGGCGAGGCGTCATCCCTTAACCCGAAGGAGCTGACGCTGTGTCGCGGCCGACTCTCTCTATCCTCCCAACCTGACTCTGACTCCCTGCACCTGTAGCGCTTAACTCTCTGACTATCGCACCTGACTCTACTAGTAGTGACTTAGTGACTGACTGACTCTGCCTAAATTACCAAGTATGTAATTACCCGAAGTGACTAACTCTTCTTGAAGGATCTTGCATATATCTTACACATAAAAACCACGTGTCTCGTAGATATGTAAAGAAAAGTTACGTCAGTCAGGGGGGACACTTCCAGAGCTCCGCATTCTATCGGAGGTCTGCGGACCAACCAGGTGGGGTTGTTGGAGACTCGGGTGTTGGTGGTGTCGGGTCTGACGCTGGGAGCCGTGGAGGTTTTTCCTGACGGTGGTGGTGAGGGTCCACAACCCCTCGGGACGTGACGCCTGACTGATTGATTGACGGGCCGCCAACCTACCGGAGTAATATATAACATGTTGCCTCGCGTGGTAATGAGACCAGGTTGTGGTGTTAGGTCACGTGTGTCAGAGGTCATCCAATCGGTCACCCTCACCATACATACATATGAGGGTATAGCCTTAGCATGGCGAAGACAATGAGACAAGCCAGGCACAAGAAGAGGGAGGCAAGGAAGAGTTAAACAGTAATTGGCAAGGAGAACAAAAATAAGGGAAAGATAAGATCGAGGAGGAAGAAGGGGGTCAGAACTGGTCATGAGGCATGTGTTCATATGTTGGGACTACGTCGTATTATCTTCCAACCCTTTTCTTTTTCCCTACTATATTTCAGTTTCTAAGTTTCCAAGTTTATGTATCGAATTCCACCTTGTTGTTCAGTACGTACATTACTCTTTCATTATACAATGATACTGTCAAATTTCGCAAATGAAAATGGGTCTAAAACCTGAGCAAATCAAACACATGAAAATGACTTGTGCCACATCATACCAATGATTACATGTGTTGTATTAATTCTGGCAATTTAAATCGGATTTAGGGCTGATGCCTATTTTATTTCACCACTCCACAAGGTGTTACTGTTATTCATATACGTTTCAAAAAGGTTGAATTTTATAATCATAATGATAGAAATTCAAGTTTGTGTTGTGTCAAAGCATCAACAAAACTGCGGTAAACATGGTTGCCATTAGTGACGTGAGGAATAAGTTTATAACAATCGAAGCATCAAGTGACGGTGAGGGAATCCGTCATAGGATTACTTTCCCTTATACTGACGGAGATATCTGACTTGGTACAAAAATACGAAGCGTCACATTAAATGTTTAAAAAAAAAAAAGGCAACGTGGGCCATTGAGTTATCCATATCATTCGATGGCCCCATTTCAGACTGAGGTGATATTGGTAAAGCTATTTGTGAGACAGGGATAGGTAATATAATACTTTGTTATCACAGATAACAGCGAATCGGAGTTTCCAAGTGCTGGCATAAATTCCATCCACGAAGATCATAACTAACTGGTCTTCCCGAAGAGAACGGTGTGGCAGTCCACCCTGATGCCAATTACACATCATGCATCAGAAACCTTATAGCTAGATATAGCATTCTCGACACCAACCAAGGAAATGGTAATGGTTCAGTCTGATCAGGGTGCTGAAGCGAAAGGTGAAATGGAAGTGTCAAAGAAGGCCTTCCAGATCCATCCGCCAGAGATATGAGAAATGGAGGACTGGAATGTTACTGAAACATTCAGTAAATTCAACACACCTACCTTGGATGCTACAGCGGTTGAAGAAATAGGCCCGTACGCCGGGCCCGACGTTAACACAAGAGTAACAAATTGCAACATTCATCCAGAAAACCTTCCTCGGCATATCATCATTTCTTCATCCGGAGCCTAGCACCATGTCACCTGTGACACGAAGGCAAACAGGTGATTTCAGAGGGTCAAGAGAACTCCATCTCACGTGTGTTGCGCTCAGTGTATGTTTGTACGTTTTACACCCGACTGTGACTGAGTGTTATTTCAATTGTCTTTTTGTCTGTTTCATTCGTTGCGATGTTAATATAGCAAAAACAGAGGACTCACAAAGAGACGATATACCTAAAGTCAATGACTAAGTCACTCTGGCTTACATGGCCATGCAGGACACCAAGGTACGGATGGGAGAGTAACAATGGTATTTACTGACGTTACATATCCATCAAGTAACTCATGACCTTACCTCAGCCTCCAGCCACTCAATGGTTACCTGTACACTCAAGCCAGAAACAACAGTGGGGTCCGTGGGTCATCGGCATTCACGAACCTAAGTAACACACAGGACATTCGCCGGGTTTTTCGCGGTGTTGGGTGTGTCAGGGGCGTGGTAAAGGTGAGTTTCGGTCGGCAAGTCTAATATATTTCACGTGGATTCTCCCCGGTTGCGAACGTGTTGCTAGGATCAGTCAACTGTCGACCATGTGACCTCGAGATTACGAGCTGATTGTCAGAGCCGCAGTGCCACGGACGTCACGCTACGTTCTAAAAATAATGGAGGCACAGCACAGGGCTCACAAGCCCTCACAAGCCCGGGTGAGTCACGAGCCAAGCAATCAGGTTCCCTGCGTGGCTGTGTGTGAGCCACGACACGCTCTGCCTCCGTACTAATCAGTCAGTTGAAAAGATGTATCGTCCCACACCAGTCACAAACACATACCGTCTTCCCACACCAGTCACAAACACATACCATCTTCCCACACCAGTCACAAACACATACCGTCTTCCCACACCAGTCACAAACACATACCGTCTTCCCACACCAGTCACAAACACATACCATCTTCCCACACCAGTCACAAACACATACCATCTTCCCACACCAGTCACAAACACATACCGTCTTCCCACACCAGTCACAAACACATACCATCTTCCCACACCAGTCACAAACACATACCGTCTTCCCACACCAGTCACAAACACATACCGTCTTCCCACACCAGTCACAAACACATACCATCTTCCCACACCAGTCACAAACACATACCATCTTCCCACACCAGTCACAAACACATACCGTCTTCCCACACCAGTCACAAACACATACCATCTTCCCACACCAGTCACAAACACATACCATCTTCCCACACCAGTCACAAACACATACCGTCTTCCCACACCAGTCACAAACACATACCATCTTCCCACACCAGTCACAAACACATACCATCTTCCCACACCAGTCACAAACACATACCATCTTCCCACACTAGTCACAAACACATACCATCTTCCCACACTAGTCACAAACACATACCATCTTCCCACACCAGTCACAAACACATACCATCTTCCCACACTAGTCACAAACACATACCATCTTCCCACACCAGTCACAAACACATACCATCTTCCCACACTAGTCACAAACACATACCATCTTCCCACACCAGTCACAAACACATACCATCTTCCCACACTAGTCACAAACACATACCAAGGTAAAGATAAGTAACACAGAGTTCTTATAATCATCACTTTCTTCTGTTTTTGTGTTAGGTAACATGAGAAGCAGCCGTATCCTTTCTATATCTTGTCACACACACACACACACACACGCACACACACACACACACACATACACATACACACACACACACACACACACACACACACACACACACACACACACACACACAAGTCTGGAGAGCCAGGGTAAGTAGACTTATCGAGACGTCATCACCTGGACGAGGGCAATAAATGGATTAATAATAATAATAATAATAATGATAAACACTATCATGTGACCACTTCCAGGGAAGAACGTGACAAGCCACACTAACCCTGACTCCAACCATTATATAAATCACACCACACTCACCACTCACATTACCTTGAGCAAACGTAGCTCATGAATGAGTCATGGGTGAGACAGTGAGTACCTCAGAGACAGCGAAAAGTTTTTCTTTTTTTTAACATTCCAGGGTTTCACTGTCTTCCAGGTGCTGCCGCCTGGAGGGCGGCTGGTGCACTACCGGGCGTGACGTAATCTTATCACTATGACGTCATCATTGTACCTCAGTAATGCTGCAAAACAGGCAGATGCCAGGATGGGCGTTGTCATGCCTACGTACCTTCAATAATCAGCCTTACACCTCACTCTTCCCTTACGGATCAAGTAAAAAACGCTAATACTGGAATCCAGAATGAGTTCCAGTGATTGCAGACGTAATGGCGTAATAGAATTGATGTAAGTCGACTAGAATTATACACAGATGTCCAGCTGGTTAGAAAATCTAAACGGGCCGATTACCTTCCAAGCTGTCGAACATCAGGAGGTGGGGTATGTTACTGGACTCACGGGCCAATGGCGTGTGACCACAGACGACACAGAAGAACGCCCTTCGGGGTCACACCACGTAGGTGTAGCCGGAGGCGAGTCGCAGCGGTTGGTCCTTGGGGTCAGCAGAGCCAACGTAAGCCACCTGACCTCAGGTCTCCGCTGTCGAACACAGAAGACCCTCCGTACCTCCTCCACTCCCAGCACCAGGAACAGGTGTTGGGCTCGGAGGCTGGTATGGGTAGGTGAGAGGCAGGGGTAAGTTCGGCCACAGGCTAGGGAGCAAGGGTGAAGTATACCACAGATATGGGGCTGCGACAACAGCGGGTGAAGTATGGACAGGTGTCGGAACTAGGAGAAGCCTAGGGATCAGGAGCATGTGTAGGGCTAAGGGCAAATGTCGGTCTGGGATACAATAATGGGGCTAAGATCAGCTGTGGAATTGTGGGAAGGTGTGGGAAAAGGATAGGACAACTGGCGTTGTGGGGAAGGCTGGCACGTGGCGTGGCTAGACCACGGGACCTTAAATATATCATGCACTCCTGTGGGTGGTGGAACAACAAACGATAGATATTGCACCAAAGTTCCCGGGACGGGGCCTCATCAGTGAGTGCGTTGTCCTACAGTTTAGAGAACCAGAGAAAGGTTCACAAGAACTGGTCAACACTGAATGTATTATTCAACATTTTACACAGTAAGTGGACTGTTTATAAACGTTAGGCAACAATAACTGGTGCTACATGAAATGATCTACGATCGACGAACATTTTTACAAAAGGCAAAGTTAGGATACTTTTCAAATATCTGAGGTAGACCGTTGTTAATGGATGACACGCATCAAACACATCTTGTCATAACGAGAGTATCTATTGAGAAAAATCTACACATACCAGTGAAACAGGACAGCAAAGAAGAAGGGTCCATGTCACGCAGCGGCTGAGGGAGTAATGATGGGCTGTGAAGATCGCTGGAGTGCTTAAGGAGGTGATGGACGTCAGGAAGGTCGTGGGAGGACGAGGAGGACTGGGACAACAAGAGGACTTACTACCGCTGTGGATGGGTCGCACAAGTTACGACAGGGTTAAGAGGAAGCCAGTAATGTTTTTGTGGTGGGGTCGATGGTGTTGTGGCGAGACTGACGAGTTGAGATTTTGATCTTTACCGCAAAAAGACCGATGGATTTATGACGCCCTCCTGTCCATCCTGTGGGCGGTGCTGCACACGAGAATAAACAGCGCACAAAATTTCCAGGAACTGGACCCCAGTGATTGAATTATTCTGAGAGTTGGGGCCCTTGTGGACGCCGGCGGTTACACGAGGCGGTAGCTGGGTGGTGAAGATGGTTCGAGTGGGTGGTGGAGGACATGGAGGGTGAGGGTGGGCGGAAGAATGGTAGGGAGGGAGCGAGGGAGGAAGGCCGCTTCCCACCCCTCCGCTGATTATCATAATTTTCCTCCTGACTGCAGCAACACTCTGGCTTGTGCTAATCCTCGCCTAACACTACGGTCTTAACACGAACACACTCTTAGTTCCCTTGCACACCCGCTTTACTCTTCCCGCACCTCCACAACGCGAGCCTCCACACCCCACTCTAGTTCATGCACACACCACCCAGACTCAAACGGGTACACATTCACCTCTCGCTCACGTACACACTTCAACATCTCGCACGTACATGGTTCGAGTCCCCACGTAAACAAGTAAGTCGCTCACGTCCGGCTTGAATGTCTTGTAAGTCTGCCTGGATCTCGACACGTATACTCCCGCCTGTCAGTCACGCACAGTCGGAAAAAGGCTTCAAAATCTCACTGGTGCACGGCATTAGTCTGGACACTACCGTGCGTCTCGGAGACACACTAGTGTATCTAGTGTCTTGGAGTCCATACTCTTAAATAAAGATACAATTATCATACAAAGTTAAAATGACAAAGATATGGAGACATGCAAAGAGATAGAAAATGGGGAATAGATTTGTTTGTGGAAAAGAAGAGGAAAGTAGGTTAAGAAGACGACATACAGCAACTCCGGAGAGAAAAAGTATGAAAAATACTGGGAGAAATAACTGACAGGTAAGGGAAAAGAAATGTTACAACAGGGAAAGAGATATGTAGCAGCAGCCTGAGGGACCTGCTGGGAGAGAGAAAAAGGACAATGAACGGAACAAACTCCACCTGGAAAGAAGGAAATACATGGAACGACCGACCGAGAATAAATTAGAAAAAAGAAAATAGAATTCAGGGAAGGAAATACAAGAAAAAGAAGATGAAATATTAGAAAAAAAAAAAAAACTGAAAGGGAGATACATATGGTGATGGGAAATATGCAGCACCAGTACACGATAGGTGGACATTATATGGAGTACCATAATAAAAACACAACGTAATGATAAATGAAATAAAATGGTAAACAAGGAAGAGTAAGGCGGGAAAGTTAAGAGTCGAAACACTGGAAATATGAGAGGGTCATTAAGAGTACGGGATAAGTCTTGGAAGGAGGACATAGCCTTGACGTCGACTTGTCTATAATGCCACACTTGGCCACACGAGCCCACCTCAAGAGCATGAAATCAGCGAGCATTGTCACACAAGACACGTCATCATCTCCAGGATCAATAAGTCCCTCTGGTCCGCACCAGATGAAAATTTGTCGCTATTCATAGCCCGACTCCTGGACGAGGTCGGTGAGGACCCTCGCGGTGCTTGAGACTGGGCTGTGGTGGGGTGTGCCTGCCGTCCCCCGGCCTGAGTCACCCACCTCCTGCCCCGTGCTGGTGACCCGCCCATGTGCACCTCAATTCTCCAACTGCTGGTGACGAATGATCCTCTCTGACGGTGTAGCCTGAAACCGGGTGACTGGTGACCAAACCCATCATGTTCGTGACTGTATGGTCAGACACTAGCTGTCTGGCCATCATCATGCTATGTTCCAATCTCAGGTATATAGTGTGTCAGTCATCACCACACACAGCAACTGTGCCGCGCTGTCTCACTTACCACAAGTCACAGCAACTGTGTTGCCCTGCTCAAGTCATTAACACCTACAACAACGGTACCACCCTGTCTCGGTCATCACAAAACACAACCTATGCCGCCCTGCCTCTGTCATGACCACACACAACTGCCGGCGTCTTATCACACCTACAACCGACCTTCAGCTGCCGCTGTTCACAGCACCAGCAGCCGCCAGTCAACAAGGAACAAATGAAGAGTAAGATGCGCACGGCCGCTTGGGATTAAAAGTTCATCCAACAAAATAATTGGACGTGAACGACCTAGGAGAAGAATCAAAGATGTGTGTTTACCACAAGATAATGTATGGGACGGCAAGAGACGCACGACCCTTGAACACTGATGGTCCATTACCATTCCCAAGACATAGTGCGAGTACCAAGACTGTTGATCCTACGGCATAAGATATATTACAGCCTGCGTACCAGAGCCACAGATGTAGACACCACAGCAGCCACAGAGCCAGGCAGGGGATGGGGATAGATGGAAAGGCGAGGGGAATGGATGGAAGGGGGACTGGGATGGATGGGAGAGGGAGGGGAAGGGGAAGGGATTTAAGGCACCACGGAGACTGAAACCCATCGTGAGCCTCCTCCAGCACGGGAAAGATCGCGAACTGCTTCTTCCCAGCCGACTGCCTGGCCAGCCCTCACTACCACACACCTGCTTGGCCAACTCTCATCGCCACACCTGCCTTCTCGCCCCAAGAAAAACTCACAAATATCCATTATGAAGATATATTTGGTAATAAATCTTATGGATATGTAGATGACGCAAGCGAGAATGTGGGGCAAGGTGGGGGCGGGAGTGAGAGGGAAGGGGCTCTGCCAGCTACACTCCCTCAGACGGGGCTGCCAGCCTCTCCTGCTCAGCTGGTGCTGCTAGGAGCTCTCTCAGTTTGTGCCGCCAGCCGCTGCCGCCACAAAAAAATAAAACCTGTACCAGCTGGTCAGCCGTGTCCTCGCATCCCCTCCTATGGTGTCCTCCAGCGGTCCTGTAGCGGGCTCCTCGGCCGTTTACCGGGTCTGGAGGAGTGACAACAAGAGGGTGGTGGTGAAACTTTGTTGGGGAGGGGAGAGGGGGCGCTGGGGTTTTTGTTGGATAGGGGTTGCTGGGAGGAGATGCTGGGGAGGGGGTGCTGAGTGGAGGTGCCGGGGAGTGGGTGCTGGATGGATGTGGTGGGGAGTGGGCGCTGGGTGGAGGATACCGGCAACAGTGAGGGCGGGCCCAGAGAGGTTTCCTCCACCATCATCACTAATTATTGGCCAGATTACAGGAGGGAGGAGCAGGCCAGGCTACCCTCTGGCACATGCTCTTCCGTGGTGGTGTCTGTCTGTTGGTCTGGAACAGCGATGGTGCTTGGACAATGTCACTGTAAACCTCAGAAGAACGGGAAGCTCTAGTACAGTGATGGTGGTGGCCACTGTCACTGTAAACCTCAGAAGAACGGGAAGCTCTAGTACAGTGATGGTGGTGGCCACTGTCACTGTAAACCTCAGAGGAACGGGAAGCTCTAGTACAGTGATGGTGGTGGCCACTGTCACTGTAAACCCTGGAGGAACGGGAAGCTCTGGAACAGTGATGATGGTGGCCACTGGCAGTGTAAACCCAGGAGGGACGAGCAGAAGGATTACAGTGTCGAGCGGCGGCCTCAGCGGAGCCAAACTCCAAGACACGGGTAAGCTGCTCATATTACTCCAGAATAAAGGTGTGTGTAGTCGCTGCTGCTCATGGTAGGTAACTGGAGCGAGTATATCCACCAACTGTTATGTTTGACAGTTACCATTTCTTGTACTATTTCAACTGAATTGATAATATACTCACCGTGAACGCACTTACAATTTGATGCAGTACAACCATCCGCATGCGCGCGCGCACACACACACACACACACACACACACACACACACACACATACTCCAACGGTAACAACTCTGCCAGTCTACGGTCATCTAAACCCTCGTTTCATTACCTACATCACCTTCACCCTCTCGTATCACTCCCGTTGCTACAGATAAATGAATGAACGGAGGAGAGCACCTATCATTTGCAGACCACCAATTTAGGGTACAGAGCTACACATTGCTTTCAACTCGTGAAATTTCATGTTACTGTACAGTTCCAATTGTAATACAAAATCTGTATAAAAGACGTAGTCATCTTTTGAAAGACTCCACAGCAAGGCTAGTGACATCTTTCAGAAGCGTCCACGCATACATGAGTGAATGACATTATTCATTGAGTGAATGACATTATTCATTGAGTGAATGATATTATTCATACAGTACCGGTGGTTAACCAGGGACAACCCTCCGGAGGATCTATCTCAGCCGAGCAGTGTGTCGAACCACCGTGTGTGTCGAGCAACGTCACATTTTAACTGATGCATTAACTGTAAAGCTGTTGACTGGAAATATTACCGTGGACAATTGTGGAGGCGCCTGGTCGTCAGCCTGGGTCTACGTGGGGAGGTAACGCACGAGAAAGAAATGTAAACATATGACGAGGCAACTTCGTGATGGCTGTGTGTCTTTCCCCGGCCATCATGTCTGCACGAGCTGGTACCACAAGAAGAAAGGAAGGAAGACCACAACAACCAGTAAAAATAATCATACAAATAAAATGTCAAGACGAACATATTTCTCACACACACACACACACACACACACACACACACACACACACACACACGAGCCTGATAATTCTTCTGAACTTTACGGAAATGATGAAGTAAATATTGTGGCACATATGTGTGTTCACATCAGAGGGAACAAAGCGGCTCAGCGTCCTGAGAAGGCCGGGCGGAGGTGCGCTACACAGGCTGGGTTGTGGACGCCTTAAAAAAACACGTGATGGAAAAGGTTTCATTTGTTGGTAAAAACATCTGTAACAAAAACAGCGGATGGAAGGATCCTTTTAAGTATCAAAAGGAATCCTCGTCTGACACCGGAACATCAACAAAGACATTAATTACGGGCAAGTGATCACAAACTGGAGAAAATAACTGAGGAAACGTGCCTCACAGGAGGGAGGGTCCGGGAAAGCTTCACGTGTGACAACAGCAAACATAAAGAAATCATTGCAAGACTCAACGAGAAACAAATTACACATAAGTCACAAGAAATGAATGGATGAAAGTCCGCAGAAAAGATGGCAACAACAGGAATATGTGGCAGCCCAGAGGAGGAAGTAACAACAGAGGGACTCAGTATTAATAAAGTATATATATATATATATATATATATATATATATATATATATATATATATATATATATATATATATATATATATATATATATGTTCGTATTTTCCACGTTACAGAGGTAGCGCCAGGAACAGAGAAGGAAATGGCCTCATTAGCTCACACCCACTCTCCCTGTGATACAAAATACACTGAAACCACAGTCCCCTATCGACAACTAGGCCCTACAGACCTTTCCATGGCTTCCCCCGACGGCTTCACATGCCCTGGTTCAGCCCAGTGACGGCACGTCGTCCCCTGTATACCATGTTACTCCAGATCACTGTATCTCTTGCTCGCCTCTACACACTCCTGCATATTCAGGCTCCGAACCTTCAAAGTATCATTCACTCCATCCCTCTATCTCTCCCTTGGCTTCCTTCTTATCCTTGTTCCCTCCACTTCTGATTGTATATTCTCTTAGTTATCCCCTCCTCACTCATCCTCTCCATATGTCCAAACCATTTCAGCACAACCTTTTCCACTCTGACATACATACTATACTTACTGCCTTACTGTCTTACCCAATCATTTCTTATCGGACCAACTCTCCTCACACCACATGCGGTCTTCAAACGTATCATTTCCATCACATCCTCCTTCACTTTTATTTTCTAACTCCTTACACCTCGCATCTACACAGCACAGACGTGGCTACGATACCATCATTCATACCTATCATTTCCCTTAAGGACAGTGACCTTTCTATCCACATATTTCTCACTGCGCCCAGAACTTTTGATTCCTCACCCTCTGAGGGTCTCTTCAGCTCTCATGGTTCCATTCATTGCCATATTTACTCCCATGATTCTAAAACACCAATTCCTCAAAGTTCTCTCTATTCAAACTCGCACTCCAGACAACAGGTCCCTTTCACTACTAAACCTAACAACCTTAATTTCATTCATATATTCTCAACCTTCTCCTTCCAGACGCTCTCCAAAACTCAGACACACGCTTCTGCAGTCTCTCACTCGAATCTGCCACCAGCGCCGTGCCATCAGCAAACAACAACTGACTCACTTCCCAGGTCCTTCTCAACCCCAGCAAGAAATCATGGCTTCAACGCCAGCAATACTCAACCATAACATAAAAGCAGATGTTGGCAGCCGGTGCAGCGGTACCAGCGGTCACACACTGCTGCTCCTTCCTTCTCATTAAATCACTGTCTCATGCGACTTCACTGTCAACCCAACCTTCCTGTGGTCAACCTGAGAATGGTGGCGTCAGAGCTTCGTAATGCAAGGCGGCCAGGGGCCAGAGGACACCGGCATGACACCCAGAGTGACAACACATGACAGTCTTGAGAGCACCAGTCATGCCAGCACCAACGGGGGTGGGGGAAGACGCCAGAGTCAGTCAGGCAGGCAGAGGGGAGGCGGCGAGGCACCAGGAGCCGCCGGCCAAGAACAAATGGCTCAGGAAATTATGGTGATTGTCGGGACTAAGGTCAAGAGGAAACAAAGGCTCTTGGGAGAGGGGAGAAGAGGGAGTAGTGAGAGATAGGGAGAGTGGAAGACAGGGTGGTGATAGGGGAAGAGAGGGGTAATGAGGGGGAGGAAGGAGTACGAAGAGGGAAAGATGGGGTAGTGAAAGAGAAGATGAAAGATGTAAGAGAGAGAGGGAAGGGAAGAGAGGGTAGCAAGAGGGAGGGAAAGGAACGATGGGGTAGTGGAAGGGAGGAAGAAGGGGTAAGGAGTGAGGATAGATTAAAAGGGAGAGAGAGAGGAAGAGGAAGCAGCAATAGGAAAAGAGTGGTAGATGGCGTGGTGAAAGGGAGGGAAAGCTGGAGGGAGTAGTGTGAGGGAGGGACAGGAAAGGATGTAGTAGTACAGGGATTGGTTAGGTAAAGAGGGATCAGAGTGAGAGAGAGGGTAAGAGGGAGTAGAATACGGGAGGGAAAGAGGCGTATGTGGTAGAGAGAGGGGAAGTGGGTGAAGGAATAGAGAAAAGGGGGTAGCAAGAGGGAGGAATGGGGAAAGATGGAGAAATGAGATGGAAGGAATAACAAGGAGGAAAAAGGGAAGGAGGTGGTAGTGAGAGGGAGGAACATGGGAGTAGCTGTTAGTTAGGGGGAAGGACATGGGGGACACAGGAATGAATAGGAATGAGGCATAACTGTGACGATATCGTGAGTGAGAGAGAGAGAGAGAGAGAGAGAGAGAGAGAGAGAGAGAGAGAGAGAGAGAGAGAGAGAGAGAGAGAGAGAGAGAGAGAGAGAGAGAGTTATCACTGTGTGGTGTGGGGGACTCGGAGGCCTGGGGCGAGTGTGGCGGCTCCATAGCTACAGTGTCAGAGGGGAGACAACCGCTTCCCCCTCTCACTTACCCTTACCACACAGTCCCTCCGTCGCCTGACTCATGCCTCCACTCACCAACACATCTCTCCCCTCGACACCCACATCCATCCCATCCTCCCGTCACCACCACATCTGACGAGAAGACCGTGTGGATGAAGGCGGCCATGAATTTGTACCAGGAAACGGCAGGGGAAACTCAGCCATGACCTCATAATGATACCAAATACGAATCTTCAACATAAGGAAACAGAAGCCACGTCGTTTATCAATTCTGCTACGACACACGATAAAGTAAACCACGGAGTCGTACAGAAGAAGATATCAGAGATAACATTACGATGCAGATAAAGATCAAAGCATGAACCTCAAATTTCTTATCAGTGAGACGAGAAGTGAGACTAGCGTAAAATAAACCAGAGATACCAAACCGTAATATATAAAATCCCGGCAAAAAAAAAAAAGGAATGGTAAGACTACTCATTGCATCACCATGAGAAATGAGGATAGATACAAGCAACAAGGACATAAACAATGAAATCTTGGAAGGTCCCAGATGGCCCTGGGATCAACCATTGTGGAATGAGCGTGGCAGTAAAGAGGGAAGTGTCACTCGTGAAGCGTGACGTGTGGTGAACGCGACCAGCTCAGTCCTGCCTCTTGGAAAATTCACGTCTTTGTCAGTCGTGCGATTTGAGGAGGTGGGTAGGCAATCGCTCCTGAATGCAATGTCCGGAAGCTACACCGTCTGCCGCTATCATTATCTTCTCCTCCGTCAATACTGCTCAACATTGTCCCCAGGACTATGGTGGCGCAGGAGTGTCTCTATGGAACACTTTCATCTGTGACATCTCCCCAAGGCCGGGGGGTATCTGCAGCTGTTGAATGTTGGCCGTGATGCACAGGCAAAGGAAGGAGTGTAATCACTTCCTCGAACTGTATACATCGCTTTATCTGGGGCATCCGTGCGTCCCCCTCGACTTATCCAGTACTGTTAGAGCAAAGGAGCACCTCTCAAAGAAGTCTTTATATAATGATCATAATCGAGTTGTTGGGGGCATGTACATATGATGGAGGTCAGTCGAGAAGGTTTCTCAAACATCGTCGCCTCTGTTGCCAGCGACTGTGAGGCTTGTCACCCACAGATGTCCTCTTCACTGTCTTATCAACCAGCCAGTAGACCTGGCTCATGAACATTACCCAACCTGTTACCAAGTCACGTGTAATACTACAACTATTGGCAGTCTCAAACATTAGCCAAAAGAAACATAAACATACGCTCTTTCCTTAGTACCAATCAATGTTACTTTTGTTCCTCTTCCCTAGATTCGCTCTAATTTGACATCGTCTCTGATCAAAATTGTTGACCAGGTTTCAACAGCGTATTTTATATGATGTCTGACCAGAGCGCTGTGAAAGAAAAGGAAATACATTTTTACTTTTCACAAGAACTTAATTTCCTCAACGTTGTTGAATATTTTCTACGGGAGATGTTATCAAAGGTAAGTATTTAGTATACTTTGGGTATACAGCGATTACATACAAGTTTTTATATACTGTCACAACTTCCACAGGACTTGCTGCTATATTTCAACTTCCTACAGCAACCATCGCACTGGAAACATCAAATCTAAATACTGAACATCGCGTATTACTCTGGCTTTTCTAAAAGAAAAAGAAGAAAAAATAAAATCTTTTCACATCTGCGCACCCAATAACACCACAAAAAAAACGGGATATTTTTTTACAAGTTATTCCCTTCATCACTCTCCATATATCTGAACACAGGATACGCATTTCCTCTGTTATTCTCAGTGAACATTTTGATTAATTCGTTCTTCTCAACAACATAAAATCTGGCGTATTTTCAGGCATCGCAGTTGACAAGTTTTAGAATCCTCCTCCAGGAACGAGACTAAACATATTCTCTCTCCTCGAAATGCCAAGTGGAATCAACGTTATTGTGAGGCCCTGAACTGTGTCGGTCTCACCAGGGGGGTTTACTGTGCACCCATATGCTCATCATGCGAGCGGTAGCTTACAAGGATTACGTGCGAGGGTAAGACAAACCAGCTCTTCCTCCCAAGAGAGAGCAAAGTAGTATCAGTATTGGGTTACTCTACACCACTCACAAAGCCTCCTCTCTACCCTACAGAAGCCAACCAGCAATAAAGTTATCTGTGTTCTAGATATGAAGGATTTTTTTTTCTTAATCACTTTCTCATCCATAACAAACACCAGCCTGTCCCTGATGCCCTGCAGGTCCGCCCTTACCACCGCCCTGCCGCACCCCAGGCCACTGAAGTCCACCACCGCACTCGTTTGGGTAGACACTGTGGCCCGACCACTCTCGGCTCCACCGCCCACTAGAACCACAACAATCGAGTGTGCCGTCAATTTATTTTTTTTTCCCTACGCTTCGGTGGACCGAGCCACACCACGCTTACCCTGACATAACACCAGGAAAAATAACATGCGTGGTCTGATCCGTTGTCATTACTGTGGGTGGTACCGCAATCTGCCTCTTCCCACACAGCCACCACACCACACAGTGCAGCCTCTCTGTTCGTAGCCTTGTGTGGAGCAACATCTTCAGCCACATTCTCACGGATGCTTTTGGCGCTGCCCGCGGTGGGAGAGAGAGAGAGAGAGAGAGAGAGAGAGAGAGAGAGAGAGAGAGAGAGAGAGAGAGAGAGAGAGAGAGAGAGAGGAGGGGGGCATATCCCCCCAAGACAACATCAAAATGAACGGCGTCTATTCACAACCACGGTCAATATTTGAGAGATGCACGGCTGACACTTCTCTATGCCTCAAAAAAGAAAACGGATAATGACATCCTCTCCCCAAAGGAAAACAAGAATTCAATCCCCCATACCCCACCTCAACCCCTCAACAAATGATAAAACATAAGCGCGCGTCCGTTTTCTTATACCGAAGTTATGGGTTGAGTGACGTTTAGGAAAGAAAATAAAGCAAAGAAGATTCTCTGTTAAACAGCTGACTCTCTTCAATGTAATCTTCAGCGTTACACACCACGTTCGTTCATATCTCTCTCCCTAACTTCCCAATGAGAGAATAAAGTGTGAAACTGGCCCCCAGCAACGGATGTGACTCAGCCGATTTCAAGAAGCAGGTGAAGGTGACAGATGATAACGTAGTGCGGTAAGCCAATACAGTGGTGGAGGGGCATCGAGAGGAGGAGAGTGGTGTCCGGTGTCAGATGACGGAGGTCTTTCTGCCCACACCATGGTGGGTGGATGGATGAGTGGGTGGCCGACTCAACATGTGGCCGCTTAACGTGTACAAGTTTCCACGTTCCTGTCTAGCTCGAAGTATGAAAGAATCAGTGAGTGACAAGAAGGAAGGAAGAATCAGCGAAAGACAAGAAGGAAGGAAGAATCAGTGAGTGACAGGAGGGAAGGAAGAATCAATGATTGACCAGACCGTTGTATGACTCCGTGTATAATGAAATCATCCATGCTGGATCTAGTGCACAGATCCCCTCACATACTGGGCCTCAGAGAGCATGATACGATTGTGGAAATTAGCGAAAATCTACACCTCGGCCTCGGAGGATGTAACTGATCATAACTTGGGTCTCCTACCAACGAACAGACGACCAAAAACCATTCAGATTAAACTCGCCCATCAAGTTTTCCTTCTGACCGCCAGCTACTGACGTTAGAGAGACGGTATCTCCTGTCCGTCTGTCAGAGTACCTGCCGTCCATCATCCCTAAGGCGAAATCCTCCCCAATGTGCATTTTCTAAAACCTGGGACAAAATTCTCCCCGAGGCGCAACAAGATTCCCCGAGAGTGGGGGTGGGGAAAAACAGGTAGTTAGATTAGGCTAGTCTTGTGGCGCACAAAATCAGGTTAGGTCAGGTGACAGCAAAGTTTAGGAACTAGGTTACTCAGGCACAGAATCAGGTGGGTTAGGTCGGGGTCGGCTTGGGTAAAGACAATGTTAGTCCGCTGTGTCCAGCTGGGTGTCTCATATAATCTGGTTGTTATGTGTCTTGACATCCCTGATTTTAGGGAAGGAAAATCCCTGTTGCCGCAGAGGACAAATAGATAATCAAACACACCTCAAACACTGTAAACCATACAGTAATCCAGAGACGGTCTTGAGCACCCAGTGTCCAACTGTTCTACATCCCCAACTTTAGAGTCACATTATGTCTTTAACTTCTAATCTGCATTAAGTAATTATCATTATCATTATCAATATCATTCCATTATCATTATCTATTATCATTTATTATCATTATCATTATTATTGTCATTATCATTATTATTATCATTATTATTAATTATCATCATGAGACACCAACACTACAGCACACACAAGATCCATTTTGAGGGAGTAGCAGTTATCCGAACCAGGACGTCATGACTATTCATTTGACTTTACCTTTATTTACATAAGATACAGGGTAGCGCGTCACCACCAGGCCTGGCATGGCTGGGGGGGCTGTGAACGGCTGTTGTGGTGGATGTGATGTTATCTGTCTGGCTTCCCGGCTGTCCCTCCAACCAACTGCTCCCCCCAACCCAACCCCTGCTAGACACCCACTCTTCCTCCCTCCCTCCCTTTCCCAGAGATCATTCCCCACACAACTTTCCGTCCACCTCAACCGCCTCTCAATCCCTTTCTAACCGTAACAGATGGTAACCGACCGAGAGTGCCTAAGGAATGGTTCAGCAGGATACGGGGAGATTTTAAGACGGAAGGACAAGACAGGCAGGGAGGAAGTGCGTCAGACATATTCTTAGGGGAAGATACTCCCACCTTACGACCATCGTACTATAATAGTTCTACGTTTTCTTTCAAAATGATTTTCTTGCTCATCCCGTAAAGTGAATTGGAATTGTTATTTTTTCGGACATGCACGACTTTACCTCTTCGATTTTGCTATATGAATATCATTTCTATACACACTAAATGTAGCGTATTTCATTTCCTTGTGTGTGTGTATATATATATGTGGAATTCCCTCTTCATAACTATCTACTGGTACTATTAATTCCCCATGTCATGAAACCCTTCATCCCCCTACGTTATAAATCCCCCATCACCCCTTACTCTATCAACCCCTCATCAGCCCCCCTACGTTATAAACATCATCTCGTGCGTTATGAACCTCTATGATTTTACTTTTACAATGTTGTCTTGTCTCACTTTACAAGACAAAGTATTCCTGTGATGATAACATCATGGTCTTCCCAGCTGTCCGCAGCGCACCTGTACGCACATACCACCATCCACGCGAGTGCTCCCTAAGCCCTTCCTGGGGATAATCCTCGTCTCCTCCACTACAGATAAAGTAGTGTGACCACAGCCTTCCCTGACGAGAGTCCAGGAGCCGTGTCGGGGAGAGTGGCTGTCAGCGGGCCTTTGTGGTGTGGTTCGTCAGGGTCGTGGATGGCGGGGTCAGCCACGGCTGTATGACCTGTCCTTCAAATGAAGGCTAATAACAAGGCGCGACCATTCACCCACGAGAGGTCATAGGTCATTGGACGAGACCGACGAGGGTCGTATTGACAAGTGTTTCCGGCAATTAGTGTCACTCTGTTTACCGTTAGAATGAATCCACGAAATGTTTCCCTGAAGTACAGCGTTGACATCAGCCATCAACAACAGAAAACTAAATGTTTAAGAAACACATTTCCCTAAACTTATGACAAAAATAAATAAATGTCTTAACAGACCCGCGTTACTGTGGGAAGAGAAACACAATACGACTTACCCCTGGGTACATAGGGTCGTATTTCCCCGCAATCCTCCCCATCAGATAAACTTTCGCGACCCCTTGACCCTGGCCTGACCTCACTAGGGGTGTCAGATGTCGCCATACAAGGGTAGCCCAGTTCTTAGGTTTATCTCCAGTTCTTCTCCCTCAGTTTGTGAATCATGGTCACTACACACAGGGACCAGACACGAAATTCAAATTCTTACGTTCTTCTTGCATCACTCAGGCCCGAGCCTGCGGGTATACTGGTGGTGCCTCGGGAGTCACGCATCTCTGAGGAGTTCCCCTAAGTTTCCCTGGTGGTGCTCCAGGTCACCCAGATTCTCCTAGTCCCTCGGCTTTCCCAGGTCTCCTCCACTCCAGGTTGGTCAAGCTGACGGAGTACACTTCTACACACCTCCCACAAGTACACCCCCAGCATTTCTTAAGGTTTTTAACTTTCCCTTGACACTTTCTCCCCTATCCGCCATCCGACCCCAGGTCAACCAGTTACCCACTATTGGTACCGTTTTCTAGATAGTTGTAACCAACGACCACCCTACTGTTGCAGAACGGGAGACTTAAGTTCCATACCTCACAGAGGTGACCGGCAGACGCTAGGTTAAGTGGTCGCCAACACAGGTTCAACTACGTCATAAATATGACGCAAGGTACCACGAGAAATAATCCGCTGGGTTTAAAAACTCCGTTGATGACAGCCAAAAGCAAATTACGTTTGTACTACATAAACTTCAGTAGCACAAACTTCAGTTTTTGAGTAACTGAAGCTCAGATGAAACGTTATTTCTCATACATTGTTTCCTTATAGAGTGAAAGGCACGACTGTCAGTGATTATATGGTTAACAATGAAATAATCATTCAAGTTGGAAGTAACGCGAGTGGTCGTGCTTCACAACCCCTCCTCCCTCCTCCCACCAAGACAAACAGTGGGTCTCCCTCCCTCCTCCTGTGTGGACGCAGCTGAAGGATCATGTTTAGTGAACCTGGAGCCTCCACGTTTTGTCCTGCCTGTCTTTCTGTGGGCCGATGGTGATCCCCCGTCCACACGTCCGACATGTGAAGGTACCCACAGGAATCGGGTGCACAAGCCACTATTAATCGGCTTCTATAAGCAGGGAGGGAAAGATTAATGGAACAGTTTCCTGCACAGCAATCCTCCCGGGAGAGTAGTGCACGAGCTGGTCAGAGGGGATTACAGTGTGTGTACTCGGAACTGGACGATATATCCCATTGCCATGAGAATACTATATACACTAAGCACTGGGTAGAGCCGAACCAAAGGCTAAGTTCAGCTTGCTGAGAGTGAAGAAGGGCGCTTACTGCTGCAAATAGCATAGTCAGCGCAGGCCTTACGGTTTTCCCCGCAATTACAATGAAACACATGTTGAATCTTCCTGTGAATCGGTGAACAGGAAGGAAGGTCGGTCGGGTAAAGTTTACCCGTCGTCCTTGCCTTTGAACACATAAGCCAAGTCATTTACATGTTAAGTAAAGATTACATGGGCCACAGGGGTGAGGACCTCCGTCAAGGGCAGGCCCATGCTGGCTTAACGCTGATGATACATACTTATTATAATAGTTACATAATAACCTACGTTAGACATACTGCATTCTACAATAAGTAAACGTTTTCGAATATGTTATAGAGGAAATAATGCATATTAGATCGTTAATCTGTCATTATACAGAGCTAAAATATAAAAGAGCCATGCGTCCTGAGATCGGTCTGTCGTAACACAATGACCCGTGCTAGATGTACTCCCAGAGAAACGACTAAAACAAGGAACCGTGGCTAATGGACTAATGACAATGGTGAAGAACCACCCACTGCCTAATGACCGTAGTTATGGCTCATCCGCTGCCTAACAATCGTAGTGAAGACCCACCCACGGGCCTAATGACTGTACTGAAAACCCATCCACTGGCCTAATGACCGTAGCGAAGGCCCTTCCACTGACCTAATAGCCGTGGTGAAGACCAAACCACTGACCTAATGACCGTGGTGAAGACCAACTCACTGGCCCGACAGAGGCCTCAGTGACTCGTTACTAAAACATCCATTGACAAAAAAAATAAAAGCATCCATTGACAAAGAAAAAAGTTACCGTGTGAGTCTGCTTCTCCCGGGCATTTATCTTGTCTTCTCTAGCATCACTGTGCAATTATACCGAGGATGAAGCGCTTGTGAGGATGATCTTTATATGGCGACCACTTCCACGAGCGATCGTACCTAACCTGAATGGAGAGGATGGAAGCCAGACATCTTATCCCTCCAAGAGTTCTGAAATTCCTCCAATGAATAAAGAATCGAGTCCATGAGTATAAAATCTTGTAGGAAATTCCAGGAGCTTCTCTCGGCGCGCGTCGCGTCCTCACAAGCGCGAGCGACCGTCCACCCATTTGCTGGATATGCACTTCTTGTGTCGGACGGGGCAGGATATGGAGGTCCTGCGCACCCAACCTGCCATAACTTCGCCTCCTGCGCACTCACCTGCCATAACTTCTTTACTTCTTCCAACCATTCTACACCTTGCTTGAGCTACCTTTGAGATGAGACAATGAATTACTATCAGCGACCTATATAATTTTTTTTCCATTTCAAAAACTTCATATATTTATTTTCCTTATCATTTATCTTCCCTTCTTTTTCCTAAAGCTGTGTTGAGTCCAGAGGATATGGTTACCAGTACAATGGTGGTGGAGTTCTTACTGCTGACGGTGAAAGGGACGAACTCTGACGGTAACAGCATCGGCTTCACCCACGTCTCATTGTTCCGTCAGTCCTGCCTCCTCCTTACTGTATTCACTTCGCCAAAATTTTCGGTTGTGAAACTTTATTTTTCTCTCTACGTATCCCTTCACTGATGCCTACGTTGGATCTTCTCTGACCCCTAATGATAACACTACTTCTGACCTCATGTGATGACATAGGATCCACAGGTCATGAGCCAGGTAATCCGTACAGGTAAACAGTTTTGACCTCCACAACGGGATTTCCGAAGCAACTAGACTTCCACCAATCACAGTCCTTTCTTTGTTCTCAAGGGGCCCCAGCGTAGTGACTGGGTGGTCACGCCCGCACGAAGAATTAATTACATCAACGTGGTCGACCCGACTGGCTCTAATCAACACCGTTGATGCAACTACATGCAGTCGCAGGCTCTAAGACACCGACGCGTTTTCTCCACAATATGACTGACTCCTGGTTCATCTTCCAAGACGGGAAACACGCGAGCCACCTCCACCGTCAGTAGACCAGGAGACTCTTGTCTCACTCCTCTCCCAACAAGGGTCACGTGGGACACTGCCCATCGCCCGCCTCCTTCAGCGCATACAGATAACCCGGTCATGTTATTTCCTTCCTACGGCCCATCTCACCCAGAGCAACAGCTTACCCACTTCCTGATCATGTGATGCCGGTGAAGCCCAGCTGTTTTGCAGTCCAATTTCGAGACCTTGGCTGTACCACCTGTAGGGCCGACACTGACGATAAAGAAGCCCTACAGGTACTCCTGCGGGAGATGAAGAACCTGTAGTGACATGGGAGAGGAGCAGGGCAGGCGCTTAAGTGGCGCCCTTGTGATCTGAGGAAAGTTGACGGCTTGACCGACCGACTGCACTGATGCACAGGTACAGCTGGGTTGGCCACACCAACGGCCAGCCGCCAAGCCATTACGCCTGGGCTCCGGGAGAATTATAGTGGACTGTTTACTGGCGGGAGTCAGAAATGGGTGGACCCCCCGCTGTGAAGGTCAGTATCGTCTACCTGCTCCGGTACCTGGCCAGTGACCCAGATCACACAGGGTTCCACCGCCTTAATATTAATAAGTTGCCTCAGGAGACAATAACTGCGGACTGATGCTGGCCGCTGTGAGTGATCTCGCCACAACAACGAGTCGCCGCCAGGGATAAGTACCGACGATGTGTGTGTGTGTGTAATGTCACCAGTGTATGACTCTATAAGTACTTACCTAATGAAGCACTGTGTGTTGCCTGTGGTTCCTTGCTCCTCTCTCACATCCATTACGACTACAAACAGAGAAGTTAGACGATTATAAACATCGATATATATACATTATACCATTATTCATAACATAAATCTACAACCCTTTCTCCAAGGGCTTCTGCAGTTACAAGGCTGCGCTACAATCAGGAGGAGGACGACAACCGTGAACGATGAGTAGGTATCACGGTGCTGGTGACCGGCTGTTGTCCCTGGGTTCCCCTCCACCAACCATCCCTGACCTGTAACCACACACACACACACCAGCAGGCGTGACGTTACGCTAGTCTGGTTAATCATTTTATTTACCCTCCGACATGCTATGGCGGTATTAACGTGTAAATCGTCTCTCCATGACAAGACAGTACGAGGGTGTAGCAAGGGAAGCAGGTCGCAATGATGCTGAGTCATAAGACAAGGGTTTCTCCTGGTGCCTTTTATCTTTTTTTTTTTCTTTATCGTTCAATTAATCTCGTAATCATTCTCCATTTCTTTCTTCCCCGCTTCCTTCTGCCTTCCACAATGTGTCTCTCCACCAAACACAACACTGGCAATGATATCCATGAAGGACAAGAAGCCCCCAGGATATATATCTTATTCTTTACCTCGTCCACCTTCCGCTCTCTGCTTCTTTAATCATTATTACTATCATACGCCACGATGGTACGACCACTAACATTACTCATCTTCTCCACACCGCATCAGAGATAACTTAACGTGGCCACCACCGGCTGAAGAATCTACTTCGTATTTCTTCCTCGCAAAAATCATCATTAAATTTACGGTGACGTGGTTGGATTCCATTCTCTCATTTGCTTCGTATTATGCAGTAATTGTCTCGTGTCTAGCCATTATGATATACAATTTGCATATCTATGAATTCCAATTCTGGGGAAGGATATCTGGACCTTCGTCCGGATACTACGAGGGTTTACTTTGTGGGGCGTCTTTGGCATTGCAGAGATGGAGGGAGAGAGGGGGGAGAGGAAGCAGAGGAAAGGAGGGAGGGGGGAGAAAAAGGGAAAAAGGTTTTTGAGGGGGAGAATGGGGTAGTCGGACATGGGGACGGAGCACAGTGGGGAACTGAAAATATGGGGAAAGAACAATAATAAACGGGGGGCTTGTCGGACAGCTTGTGTTCCTCCGTCCAGAACTTTGCTGGTAAGGCCTACCCCGAACCCTGGAAGTGAGATGGTCTAGTTCCCTGGAAATGAAGTACTGTACTACCTCGGCCTCATTGGAAGTGAGGTATTCTCATCTCCTGCAGGTGAGGTATTCCCCTGTCTTCAAGACGTGGTGTACTCAGTCTTCTGAGAGCGAGGTACCGGTAGGTACTCTGCTGGAAGTGTAGTACTCCCGTCTCCTGGAGGTGATATGCCTGTCTTTGTTTTCATCTCCTGAAATGAGTTACTCCTGTCTCAGGGAAGTGAGGTGCTTAAGACTTTGCTTTCATCATCTGAGGTGCTCCCATCGCTTGGAGGTGACCTGAACCCGTTCCCTGGAAGTGGGTTACTCCAAGCTGCAGGATACGAGGAAACTCCGTCTCCTGGAAGTGAGGCACTCTTGTTGCCTGGGAGTACGACGCTCTCATCTCCTAAGAGTGATGCGTTCTGTCTGCTGAGATAAGATGCTTTCAATTTCTCGATATTTTCCTTATTTCTCTCTTTTTCCTTCCAGTTCAATATTCACTTATTCTCTCTCTCTCTCTCTCTCTCTCTCTCTCTCTCTCTCTCTCTCTCTCTCTCTCTCTCTCTCTCTCTCTCTCTAATGACACAGGCATTGTTCCCTGGTCAGCTGCTACTCTGAGCCTCCCTACCTTACCCATCCACCAGCCAGGTGTGCAGTGCCCCTGTACCTGCCACTTGTACGTTGATATTCCCGTCCATTAGGAAGACTGATCAACGTGTCCCCGTCGAAAGGTGAATTTCCTCTTGGTGATGATCTTCCTTCTGGTGTTTATGGTTAAATTACCCGGTGTTCTTAAGAGTGTTGATGAGCCATCGGTGGTCCGTATATTCCCTTAACGAGGTTCCTCGGTTGACATAAAGGTATTGCCATTCTTCCTGCCTCGTTCTGGTGAACCTTTAACACTTCCACACACTTCTACACGTACACCTCCACACTGCCAGATACTAACTCCATATACCCACGCTCTCCGCCCCCACACACTTACCACCACACTCATACGCAAACATTCACCCACACTCAACTTCCATACATACAAAAATGCTTAAACCTTAAGATCTACATAGCCAGAGACCAGCCAGTTAATCCTTCAGGCATCTTGTTGACACCAACCTTGAGATACGGGCGACCAAAGAACAGCCAGCCAGACTTCCAGCCCTTGTGGGGGGGCGACAATATTTCCATCTTCACCAAGGGCCAGAGGAAGGCAACAAAGGCGGAGAAGGAATTAAGAGAGGGTGAGTTACAGGGGAGGGCTATGGACCTTGTACTTGCTCACCATGGAACAGAGAGAGAGTGAGGGATGATATGAGGAGAGAATGCTGACGCCCTCACCAAATTCTTGAATAGCCTCCAGGAGGTTCTGGAGAGCCACCTCGGGTATGAAACGTCTGGCGGCATGAAGCGACAACAGCTGTACCAGTCTATACCATGTTTATCAACAGCGTAGCGCTACAGCGCCAACATGGCACCAAAACCTGTAATCCGCCAAAAGCTGATCACTCGATTTTCGCCTCACATTTTCCTTCCCTCCACCGCATCACCAGGCCACTACGTTTCTCACCTCACTTTCGACACAAGCTCCCCAATCCCAACCCCCAATGTTCCTACCCGACCACCGCCATTCCACCTTGAAGCCCGTGTATATCGATCGCCTCTCCATTTTCCTTCAATTTTAGCACATGTTGCACCAACAGCAATCCACTAGGACGACCACAAAGTTTATAATTACGATAACTACAGCAACACACACGCGCTACTGACGGCTTTGTTGACGACAGAGAAGCAGTTACAACTGTCCGTTCACAATTGCCCGCCACAAACGTTAGGTACAACATAAAGTCCCTTCAATAATAACATCAGTAAATTTCGACCAGTACAAAAAGCTGTTTTCCAGCAAGACTGGAGAAAACCAAGATAGTGCAGCGTGGGACTTTTCAAGAGAAGAGAACAATGACTGAGGAATGAGAATAACATCACCGTAACAAGAAAGCGAGGGAGGGAGTTACATAAACAGAGAAAAAAAAAGAAAGATGAGAGAAATGCAACTGTAAGACTGTACTCAGGACGAGGTACAGACGCAGGAGTTATGAGACTTAGAAAACTATCGCTATGAAGACTTATGGGGAATATGAATCATGACGCTGAATACAACATAAATTCCGGGAGGAAATTAACGATATATATAACGTAAGACGGCTAATTTCGAAAAATGAAAAATACACACCGTTGATGAATAAAGAAAACTACAGGACGAGATGAGTTCGTTATCTAGTTTGAGAACTGCGTACGCTGAAGCTGAAATACCCAGTGTGTCACAGAGAGAGAGAGAGAGAGAGAGAGAGAGAGAGAGAGAGAGAGAGAGAGAGAGAGAGAGAGAGAGAGAGAGAGAGAGAGAGACTAAGGCTGAGGGAGGGAGGCGTGAGGCTCAGCCAGGCAGCAGGAGGCTGCTGTGATAAATTATGGCGAGGCTCCCGTGTTGGTGAAGGGAGGCGGGAATGATGGAAAAGCCCGAGCCCTTGGTCCTGTGTCGCCTGGGGTTGTGTCCTCCGGCTGACTATTATCAACATTCCAGGGGCCAACTTGTAAGGTATACGTATACGGAATCCCGTCCAGAGAGCTCTTGTACTGACTGTGTGGACTGCGCAGAAAGATGCGTGCCCAAGACCCAAGGTATTAGAAATGGGGATTCTAAGCCTTGCTCAGTTTGCCAGAATACAAGAGAGAGAGAGAGAGCGAGCGAGAGAGAGAGAGAGAGAGAGAGAGAGAGAGAGAGAGAGAGAGAGAGAGAGAGAGAGAGAGAGAGAGAGAGAGAGAGAGAGAGAGAACCACTTGTCTGAGTAATTAACGTTCGACTTTGCCAGTAAATTGTGCGAAACTGGAGAACTGTGGGAGACGTGGTGGAATGATGGCAGGGCGTGGATCACAGCACCAGATTTACGAGCACGTTCTGCTCCGCGAAACATAGCGGGCGACGGAGACGTGTACACTGTACGGGGCATCTGTGGCTCCTGCAGGAGGAGGAGGAACATGGAGGACCACGTCTAGAACGTAAGAGGTGAACTGAATACCAGAAAAATTCCCCTAGCCAGTGATGCCCTTTTTCTCTTCCAAATGAAAACTTTATTTCCATGATGCAGAAACGTGCGACACGTAACCGCCCGTGTAAGTCTGGAACCATCATGTATGTCTGTACACTAGCCACGCTCTTTTTCTCCCTCCCCTTTTTTTTCCCCTGGCATAAGCCACTAAATAACCCGTCAGTAATTGCGGCACTCATGTTGAGGACAGGTGTCATCACATGAGAAGTGGCACGTCTGCACGTAATGCCGTCGTATCCAACTAAAAAAAAAAAAAAAAGCATTACCGTGGGAGAAGCCTAGTCAGTGAGGTGGGCCAGGAGCTGCTGGCTTGGCGTACCCAATACACCGGGTCGGGGATATTGCCTGTTTCTCCTCTGTCTCGTCAGCTTACACGGCTCCCTAGCGTTGGCAAGCGTCCTGCTCCTGAGAGGTTCATGACAAATAAGAAATTCCTTAACAAGACGCAACAGACGACTTAACTACTGGGACGTACCTACATACACTATAAACGATCTAGTTTAAGGTTCTGAGGTCTTCCTCACTGGTTAAGTAAACAGTCTGTGTTTGGGGGGGAATCAAATCTTGGCGCCACGTATACAGCCATCACACCACAAACCAGAACGAGAGGAGGTGCGAGAGAGAACCGCACTGATAAATGATGTTTGCAGTACATGTTGTTGGCGGGCAGTGACGGCCGTGATTAATCCCCTGTAAATGGTGTTTCCGCTCCCTCCTTTCAACCGCTGTGTCGTCATTAATCTCGCCGTTACAGTGGTTCCATCTTCGCCGTGCAGGATGCTTAAGAATACCTGGAATCCGATTCATCAGGCGGAGTCTCACACAAGGCAGCGTTAGGACGACAATGTAAACCCCTTACGACAACTATGACCCACATCTCATTTCATCAGCTTATCTTTCGGAGGATTTCGAACCCCAGACACTGCTGATCAGACGCCAAGTGCCGTAGCTCTGGAACTGTACCAGTATAGAACAGAACACTGAAGAACAACTTTTCACGTTAAACTCGAGCACGACAGCACGACCCCATGAATACGACCCTTGGGTATGGATATCCTGACATGTGTGTCCAGTGAGGTTAGACTGAAGTTCATGTCATGGCAACCAAGAGTCGTGCCGTCGTGCTCAAGGCCCCATCGGCGTAACCCGAAGGCGGCGGACATGTACAACCAACATCACAAGACCTGCACACCTGTTGCCAGGTAAAGGCAGTCTTAGAACTGAGAAGGATTACTTCAAGCATACATCGGCAGCTGTAATCACGCGGACGGACGCCTGAGGCCCATCATCACCTGTTTGTACGAGTCACTATGAAGTATTATTTCACACCTTCCATCTCACTATATTCCTTTGCTCTAAATGTTATCGAACATCTTCACTCACTGTCGTCACTTGCTGTCCATATTCTCTGGCAAATGTATCGTTGCCAACCAGCCTGCGTCCACCGTGCCTGCCCGTATAGTCGTCTGCTCAGGTATCGACACTCATGTTATCGTCCATCTGTCAATACATCTGCTTGTTACTCGTTGTCTGTGCGAGTATTTATTCATTTTCTCTTTCTAACGATCAGAGAGGTGAAGTAACGCTGAGCGCATGGACAGGTGACCGTCTGGGAACACCAGATTTTACAGGCACATGCGGAGAGCGCAACGCACCACTCCTGAATAATAGGACAATTTCGTCATCATCCATATGTAAACAAGCATTCTCTCTCTCTCTCTCTCTCTCTCTCTCTCTCTCTCTCTCTCTCTCTCTCTCTCTCTCTCTCTCTCTCTCTCTCTCTCTCTTTGTTTACATCTGTCTTCTGTGAGTTCGCGTCCATCCGCGCGTCCCTCCTTTCCTCTGCGTCTTAATATCGCAGTATTTCTCTCTGTCCTCTGACCCAGTTGGCATCCATTCATCTCTCTTAATCTCCGAGACGTCTAATAATAAATATCTCTCCGTCTCCTCTATCTCCATCGCTCAACGAGCCTATAATTGCCCCAACGTTTTCCCCTGGGAGACGACCACTGCCGCTGCCCCGCCCCGGTGTAACCTGCTTGATTTATCTACCATGCCCCGTGGGGGGGGGAGAATCTTTATGAACTACTCAGTATCTGTTTACCACGCATTAATCTCCATAAATCCTCCTCCTGGTCTTCCTGTGTTATAAACACATAATGAAATTACAAGTTTTTACCTAAACGGATGATTTATGGTCAGTCCCAGACAGGAGGCTGACTCTCCCAGCAAGACGAAGGAATTAACAAAGAATCTTTATCATAAATGAAATTCAGTTACTTGAACAAATGCACTGTCATCTATGTTTCGGTTAATCATAGTCTGAGTGACGCACGTGCGGAATGTCTTGCCCTACACCACCAACCTCAGTGCAGTGAGGTGAAAGTGCCCACACATATGATAATGGTAGGGTTAACACCCTCACTCAACACGACTGTACTATCCCCCTGGGCAAACCTCTGACTTGACCCTTAAGGGTAAGGCCAAAGCTCAGGCCCTTTATACCCAAAGGTCGTACTGGCGTGCTGAAGGGTTAATAATACAGATGACAACTTCTCAGACACTGGCACAGCCCACACCTGCAGCCAGGGAACCCCAAGTCAGACCAGGTCTCTCTCTCTAAATGATATAACGTCTTTGTTGAAGCTCAAACTCCATCACCCGAAGAAAAAGGAGTAGACGATTTGTTTTACAAGTTCCCTAAAGCTAACAGAACGCTACTGTTGAAACCTCATACCAGTTTGAGTAATGATATTTGCAATTCAATGTAATTTGAGACATCTGTCCTTTCCATATCGTTTCTGAGGTGTTATCCTTAACGTAACGTAACATATTCTTCTGTATTATTGCTCGTAACTGCAGACAGCAAACTTTGATCTCGTAAATGATTCTACTTCCGGAGCTGTTACAAAAAAACAAAAAACAAAAAAAAAAAAAACGAGAAATCTACTCCTGTGCCTCTTCTTTCCTTGCCGAGCATATCACAACATTTTCTTCAAAAGTACAGATCTCAATCGTTGCAGCATCTTTTAACTTGATACAAAACCTTTTATTACTGTTCTTTCGAACGACATAACTTTCTCGAAGTTGAGTTTGGCTTAGAATACTTCGTCAAGTCATGGCATATATTCCACGAAGACATCAATGCTGTTTATCTTCCTGCATCAAAAAAGGAGTCAATGCATGATGGCCACTGACACCTGAAGGAAGTGATTCTCTGTGACACGCTGGCAATAAAGGAGTCTGATCGTACTCCAGCAAACGTCATCGGCAGAAATCACAGTGGTAGCGATGAATCCTCGGGTATACACCAAGCCTGAACCTCCGTCATCAGGAATATATCTACTCCTTAACCGGGCTCAGAAGGGCTCGGCTTTACCATCAGATGATCATCATACATCATGTCGGTGATACGTGATCCCAATTACATCCATCACGGTAATATACTGTCTGTCAACAGCTTGTGAATGATGATGATGAACACTGCTTGTAGTTAAGTCCAGGTTCCATGCCATGAGTCCGGGAACGGAAGCTGGGTTTGAAGGCAACACAGGGGGCGTGACCCATGTTACGGCGTTGGAACAGGAATGAAACACATTCGCTCAAGACGACTACAAATGATTTAGAAACATCCGGAAGGAGACACAGGACGTAGTCAATATAAATATATAATTGTGTTTACGGAAACGACGACGACAAATCCCCAGGCGTTTACTCAAGGCAACACAACACACACACATGTCCTCCATCATTTCCCTCACAGCGCGACCAGACGTTAACGCCGCAGCACAAAGACCGTGTGGTCGTGATCAGATCTCACTCTCACGCCTAATGGACACAGCCAGACTCGCTGTCTCTGTGACGTGAAGGATCCGTAACCCTGCCTGAACTCTCTTTTTAAACCCGAAGAGGACCAGTGTCAGTGAACCTGTCGGTCAGGCCGACTTGACTGTCTCATTGATACCCGTGCAACAGACACGCAGGCAGTTGGTCAATCAGCCGCCTAGCGCCTGCCTGAACAGGTGTCGGCCATGCGACTCCACTCTCTCAACTGTGGGAGATCCGCGGAGACCTCATTATCAGCTTCCTCCTCCACCACAAGTTCTAGGAGACTCTGGCTCCTCCCTCAAGGAACGTCACCACCCAGCAACACCACCACCACATACCACCTTATACCAAAGCGCCACGACATACCACACATCCCAAACAAACCAGCACGAATGCTGGCAAACATCGCCGACTAGTCTGCTCGCTTTCCTGGGTCTTAACGGAAATAATGTCACTTATCTCTCGTAAGTCCCTCTCATTGTTGCGAACATGAGCTTATCCCAGCTTACGGCGCTGTAAAAATCACCGCTGTGAGCTTTAGGCGTTTTAAGTCAGACCTGTGACCTTCCGTTACAATATACTCATTCATTGTTCAGAGCTGACGGCACAGGACACTAATCGACAACTTGTTAACCTGTGACACGGTTCATATTTCTAGGGCTGTAAACTCACGACTCGGCAAACACGAGCAATGGAGTGAACTCGTCTACTGTTCTATGACTAATGATGAACTCAGTCATAACCGAGAGTTGACGGTACAATAAACTTAGTCATGAGTTTAATGTACAGTGCGCTCAGCGCTCTTAGCCTACACCGCTAAACGTCATGTGTTCCGAGCATACTGTAAGTAACGTTCGCTGTTGCAAGGTCCAGCAACAGAACGCAATGTACAGACCTGAGGGCAACGCAGATTCTCCTCTGTGCCGCATCTTGCTATTGTGAGACTTATCAGTGGGCTCGAACCCTGGTCCCGGCACGCGTCGTTGTGGTGTACCACGAGTCGTAGCTCGCCCCCCGCGATCCCCAGGTTCCTCAGGCACATCCATTGCCCATTAAAGTTATTAAAGAGTGAGGGGTAGACTGACGCGGAGCACAGATGCAAGCCACAGACAACACAGTTTGCGCATGATACTCATAACATGGTGTGTTCAGGTCGCAAAGAAAAATGACGTGCACAAGACACAGGGGCACCGTGGACGGTCTTGGGGCCCACGGGAGAAGTGAGCTGCCATACTGAGAGACATTATAACGTTTCAACTCATGCTGGGATAATAACCATCTCCACCTCTCATTACCCGCAGAAAACGGAAGCAATAAATATCACGTTCATGTCACATATTAAGATATCAAGGGAAGGCACGAAGAGATTCTCTGTACACTAATGTTTACAAAAACCTAGCAACATACCGCGGGTGGTGAGATACCATCAAGCAACAACGAGTCGCCGGCAAGGCTTGGCGGACCCGGCAAATGAGTCGGTGTTGCCAGACGCCGTGCGCACCTCTCATTACGACCCTAGTCTTTAATACCTTAGGATGGTTCCGTAATTTGGATTAATAAGATAATAGCTGTTTCCTCCTCACCGTGCACACAAATGGCCATACGCTTGTGCGTATGTGGTAAAAAGAGCGAGCGAGACCTCGACTGTACGTCGTTTCGGCAGTTTGATGACTTTTAGCAAACAAAGAACGCATTCGAAATGGCCAGGACAGGCTCAGCCACTGAGAAGGTAATTATACAGTTATGTCAGAATGGATGATTTATCTGCTTTTTACATGTCATGTAAGTTACTTACGTGGTAGTGAGAACTGTGAAATGTTAGTTAGCAACGTGTTATCGGCAGAAAAGGGGTTAGCAGGGAATTTGGGCAACTGCAATTTTTTTTATGCGGGAGACAGCGACAAAGTATATAAAAAGAAAAAAAAAAAAATATATATATATATATATATATATATATATATATATATTCGAGGATTTTCGATTGAAAACGGTATTTTGCACAATGGAGCTACTAATTTGCGTCATTTTCTAATACAATATCAATTCGTTAATCTATATACCATGGGGGAAACTCACATTTCTGTAAGCCTTAACTTTAAATATATACCATGTCTTCACCTGAGTGTAAACATACCTTATCAGCCAGCTTGAAGGGGATGATGAAGGGCAGGGATGGCTGTGAGCCGGCTACCCTATCCAGGACTCGAACCCATGCATCACAGCAAGTGCACCACGTGAGTTTGGATATTATGCCACAAGAGCGGCGAGTACACTGTGTACTCCTACCCATCCAGTAGGAGGTGGCGCAGAAGTGGATACACAGTGAACGTAAGGCCCAGGGTTGGACCTGAAGTTACAGTGAGAAAAATGTTAACAAGGATTTTGGGCAGCATTGAACGAATTATCCAGCAAACCCGACCAGGTAATTCTCCAGATAATTGAAACGCATGCAGGAATTACCCTGCTTGGTGCTCTTTAAGACTATTTAGCTGATTTGTGAGTGAACCGAAGCTTTGGAAAACGAGGTTGTGTAAGCCAGACCTATCCTCATATAACCGGGGTTGTGTAATAATCCAGACCTATCCTCATACAACCGAGGTTGTGCAATCCAGACGTATCCTCATACAACCAGGGTTGTGTAATATAAACCTATCCTCACACAAACGAAGCTGTGTGATACAAACCTATCCTCATACAACCGAGGTTGTGTAATACAAGCCTAGCCTCACACAACCGAGGTTGTGTAATACAAGCCTAGCCTCATACAACCGAGGTTGTGTAAGCCAGACCTATCCTCATACAACCGAGGTTGTGCAATCCAGACGTATCCTCATACAACCGAGGTTGTGTAATACAAGCCTAGCCTCACACAACCGAGGTTGTGTAATACAAGCCTAGCCTCACACAACCGAGGTTGTGTAATACAAGCCTAGCCTCACACAACCGAGGTTGTGTAATACAAGCCTAGCCTCACACAACCGAGGTTGTGTAAGCCAGACCTATCCTCATACAACCGAGGTTGTGTAAGCCAGACCTATCCTCATACAACCGAGGTTGTGTAAGCCAGACCTATCCTCATACAACCGAGGTTGTGTAATACAAGCCTAGCCTCACACAACCGAGGTTGTGTAATACAAGCCTAGCCTCACACAACCGAGGTTGTGCAATCCAGACGTATCCTCATACAACCGAGGTTGTGCAATCCAGACGTATCCTCATACAACCGAGGTTGTGCAATCCAGACGTATCCTCATACAACCGAGGTTGTGTAATACAAGCCTAGCCTCACACAACCGAGGTTGTGCAATCCAGACGTATCCTCATACAACCGAGGTTGTGTAATACAAGCCTAGCCTCACACAACCGAGGTTGTGTAATACAAGCCTAGCCTCACACAACCGAGGTTGTGTAATACAAGCCTAGCCTCACACAACCGAGGTTGTGCAATCCAGACGTATCCTCATACAACCGAGGTTGTGTAAGCCAGACCTATCCTCATATAACCGGGTTGTGTAATAATCCAGACCTATCCTCATATAACCGGGTTGTGTAATAATCCAGACCTATCCTCATATAACCGGGTTGTGTAATAATCCAGACCTATCCTCATATAACCGGGTTGTGTAATAATCCAGACCTATCCTCATACAACCAGGGTTGTGTAATATAAACCTATCCTCACACAAACGAAGCTGTGTGATACAAACCTATCCTCATACAACCGAGGTTGTGTAATACAAGCCTAGCCTCACACAACCGAGGTTGTGTAATACAAGCCTAGCCTCACACAACCGAGGTTGTGCAATCCAGACGTATCCTCATACAACCGAGGTTGTGCAATCCAGACGTATCCTCATACAACCGAGGTTGTGCAATCCAGACGTATCCTCATACAACCGAGGTTGTGTAATACAAGCCTAGCCTCACACAACCGAGGTTGTGTAATACAAGCCTAGCCTCACACAACCGAGGTTGTGCAATCCAGACGTATCCTCATACAACCGAGGTTGTGTAATACAAGCCTAGCCTCACACAACCGAGGTTGTGTAATACAAGCCTAGCCTCACACAACCGAGGTTGTGTAATACAAGCCTAGCCTCACACAACCGAGGTTGTGTAAGCCAGACCTATCCTCATACAACCGAGGTTGTGTAATACAAGCCTAGCCTCACACAACCGAGGTTGTGTAATACAAGCCTAGCCTCACACAACCGAGGTTGTGTAAGCCAGACCTATCCTCATACAACCGAGGTTGTGTAATACAAGCCTAGCCTCACACAACCGAGGTTGTGTAATACAAGCCTAGCCTCACACAACCGAGGTTGTGTAAGCCAGACCTATCCTCATACAACCGAGGTTGTGCAATCCAGACGTATCCTCATACAACCGAGGTTGTGCAATCCAGACGTATCCTCATACAACCGAGGTTGTGTAAGCCAGACCTATCCTCATACAACCGAGGTTGTGTAAGCCAGACCTATCCTCATACAACCGAGGTTGTGTAAGCCAGACCTATCCTCATACAACCGAGGTTGTGTAATACAAGCCTAGCCTCACACAACCGAGGTTGTGCAATCCAGACGTATCCTCATACAACCAGGGTTGTGTAATATAAACCTATCCTCACACAAACGAAGCTGTGTGATACAAACCTATCCTCATACAACCGAGGTTGTGTAAGCCAGACCTATCCTCATACAACCAGGGTTGTGTAATATAAACCTATCCTCACACAAACGAAGCTGTGTGATACAAACCTATCCTCATACAACCGAGGTTGTGCAATCCAGACGTATCCTCATACAACCGAGGTTGTGTAATACAAGCCTAGCCTCACACAACCGAGGTTGTGCAATCCAGACGTATCCTCATACAACCGAGGTTGTGTAATACAAGCCTAGCCTCACACAACCGAGGTTGTGCAATCCAGACGTATCCTCATACAACCGAGGTTGTGTAATACAAGCCTAGCCTCACACAACCGAGGTTGTGTAATACAAGCCTAGCCTCACACAACCGAGGTTGTGCAATCCAGACGTATCCTCATACAACCGAGGTTGTGTAATACAAGCCTAGCCTCACACAACCGAGGTTGTGTAAGCCAGACCTATCCTCATACAACCGAGGTTGTGTAATACAAGCCTAGCCTCACACAACCGAGGTTGTGTAAGCCAGACCTATCCTCATACAACCGAGGTTGTGTAAGCCAGACCTATCCTCATACAACCGAGGTTGTGTAATACAAGCCTAGCCTCACACAACCGAGGTTGTGTAAGCCAGACCTATCCTCATACAACCGAGGTTGTGTAATACAAGCCTAGCCTCACACAACCGAGGTTGTGCAATCCAGACGTATCCTCATACAACCGAGGTTGTGTAATACAAGCCTAGCCTCACACAACCGAGGTTGTGCAATCCAGACGTATCCTCATACAACCAGGGTTGTGTAATATAAACCTATCCTCACACAAACGAAGCTGTGTGATACAAACCTATCCTCATACAACCGAGGTTGTGCAATCCAGACGTATCCTCATACAACCGAGGTTGTGTAATACAAGCCTAGCCTCACACAACCGAGGTTGTGCAATCCAGACGTATCCTCATACAACCGAGGTTGTGTAATACAAGCCTAGCCTCACACAACCGAGGTTGTGTAATACAAGCCTAGCCTCACACAACCGAGGTTGTGTAATACAAGCCTAGCCTCACACAACCGAGGTTGTGCAATCCAGACGTATCCTCATACAACCGAGGTTGTGTAATACAAGCCTAGCCTCACACAACCGAGGTTGTGTAATACAAGCCTAGCCTCACACAACCGAGGTTGTGTAATACAAGCCTAGCCTCACACAACCGAGGTTGTGTAATACAAGCCTAGCCTCACACAACCGAGGTTGTGCAATCCAGACGTATCCTCATACAACCGAGGTTGTGCAATCCAGACGTATCCTCATACAACCGAGGTTGTGCAATCCAGACGTATCCTCATACAACCGAGGTTGTGTAATACAAGCCTAGCCTCACACAACCGAGGTTGTGTAATACAAGCCTAGCCTCACACAACCGAGGTTGTGTAAGCCAGACCTATCCTCATACAACCGAGGTTGTGCAATCCAGACGTATCCTCATACAACCGAGGTTGTGCAATCCAGACGTATCCTCATACAACCAGGGTTGTGTAATATAAACCTATCCTCACACAAACGAAGCTGTGTGATACAAACCTATCCTCATACAACCAGGGTTGTGTAATATAAACCTATCCTCACACAAACGAAGCTGTGTGATACAAACCTATCCTCATACAACCGAGGTTGTGCAATCCAGACGTATCCTCATACAACCGAGGTTGTGCAATCCAGACGTATCCTCATACAACCGAGGTTGTGTAATACAAGCCTAGCCTCACACAACCGAGGTTGTGCAATCCAGACGTATCCTCATACAACCAGGGTTGTGTAATATAAACCTATCCTCACACAAACGAAGCTGTGTGATACAAACCTATCCTCATACAACCGAGGTTGTGTAATACAAGCCTAGCCTCACACAACCGAGGTTGTGTAATACAAGCCTAGCCTCACACAACCGAGGTTGTGTAAGCCAGACCTATCCTCATACAACCGAGGTTGTGCAATCCAGACGTATCCTCATACAACCGAGGTTGTGCAATCCAGACGTATCCTCATACAACCGAGGTTGTGCAATCCAGACGTATCCTCATACAACCGAGGTTGTGCAATCCAGACGTATCCTCATACAACCGAGGTTGTGCAATCCAGACGTATCCTCATACAACCGAGGTTGTGTAAGCCAGACCTATCCTCATATAACCGGGTTGTGTAATAATCCAGACCTATCCTCATATAACCGGGTTGTGTAATAATCCAGACCTATCCTCATACAACCGAGGTTGTGTAATACAAGCCTAGCCTCACACAACCGAGGTTGTGTAATACAAGCCTAGCCTCACACAACCGAGGTTGTGTAATACAAGCCTAGCCTCACACAACCGAGGTTGTGTAATACAAGCCTAGCCTCACACAACCGAGGTTGTGTAATACAAGCCTAGCCTCACACAACCGAGGTTGTGCAATCCAGACGTATCCTCATACAACCGAGGTTGTGTAAGCCAGACCTATCCTCATACAACCGAGGTTGTGCAATCCAGACGTATCCTCATACAACCGAGGTTGTGTAATACAAGCCTAGCCTCACACAACCGAGGTTGTGCAATCCAGACGTATCCTCATACAACCGAGGTTGTGTAATACAAGCCTAGCCTCACACAACCGAGGTTGTGCAATCCAGACGTATCCTCATACAACCGAGGTTGTGTAAGCCAGACCTATCCTCATACAACCAGGGTTGTGTAATATAAACCTATCCTCACACAAACGAAGCTGTGTGATACAAACCTATCCTCATACAACCGAGGTTGTGTAATACAAGCCTAGCCTCACACAACCGAGGTTGTGTAAGCCAGACCTATCCTCATACAACCAGGGTTGTGTAATATAAACCTATCCTCACACAAACGAAGCTGTGTGATACAAACCTATCCTCATACAACCGAGGTTGTGTAAGCCAGACCTATCCTCATATAACCGGGTTGTGTAATAATCCAGACCTATCCTCATACAACCGAGGTTGTGTAATACAAGCCTAGCCTCACACAACCGAGGTTGTGTAATACAAGCCTAGCCTCACACAACCGAGGTTGTGTAATACAAGCCTAGCCTCACACAACCGAGGTTGTGTAATACAAGCCTAGCCTCACACAACCGAGGTTGTGTAAGCCAGACCTATCCTCATACAACCGAGGTTGTGCAATCCAGACGTATCCTCATACAACCGAGGTTGTGTAATACAAGCCTAGCCTCACACAACCGAGGTTGTGTAATACAAGCCTAGCCTCACACAACCGAGGTTGTGTAATACAAGCCTAGCCTCACACAACCGAGGTTGTGTAAGCCAGACCTATCCTCATATAACCGGGTTGTGTAATAATCCAGACCTATCCTCATACAACCGAGGTTGTGTAATACAAGCCTAGCCTCACACAACCGAGGTTGTGCAATCCAGACGTATCCTCATACAACCGAGGTTGTGCAATCCAGACGTATCCTCATACAACCGAGGTTGTGTAATACAAGCCTAGCCTCACACAACCGAGGTTGTGTAATACAAGCCTAGCCTCACACAACCGAGGTTGTGTAAGCCAGACCTATCCTCATACAACCGAGGTTGTGCAATCCAGACGTATCCTCATACAACCGAGGTTGTGTAATACAAGCCTAGCCTCACACAACCGAGGTTGTGCAATCCAGACGTATCCTCATACAACCGAGGTTGTGCAATCCAGACGTATCCTCATACAACCGAGGTTGTGTAAGCCAGACCTATCCTCATACAACCGAGGTTGTGTAAGCCAGACCTATCCTCATACAACCGAGGTTGTGTAAGCCAGACCTATCCTCATACAACCGAGGTTGTGTAAGCCAGACCTATCCTCATACAACCGAGGTTGTGTAATACAAGCCTAGCCTCACACAACCGAGGTTGTGTAATACAAGCCTAGCCTCACACAACCGAGGTTGTGTAATACAAGCCTAGCCTCACACAACCGAGGTTGTGCAATCCAGACGTATCCTCATACAACCGAGGTTGTGTAATACAAGCCTAGCCTCACACAACCGAGGTTGTGCAATCCAGACGTATCCTCATACAACCGAGGTTGTGTAATACAAGCCTAGCCTCACACAACCGAGGTTGTGTAATACAAGCCTAGCCTCACACAACCGAGGTTGTGTAATACAAGCCTAGCCTCACACAACCGAGGTTGTGTAATACAAGCCTAGCCTCACACAACCGAGGTTGTGTAATACAAGCCTAGCCTCACACAACCGAGGTTGTGTAATACAAGCCTAGCCTCACACAACCGAGGTTGTGTAATACAAGCCTAGCCTCACACAACCGAGGTGTGGAGCAGGATGTGGGGGGGGCCAGAGGTCAGGGTCAGTGGCACCATCATCACTATCTAACACATATAAATCATCAAGTCAAGGAAACGTGAAGTGTGGAAGAATTCGAGCAATCATCCGTTTTCTTCGCGTCGTTTTTATTTGTGTCGTAATCAACTTTACACAAAGACGTTATCGTAATGATGGTAGTTTTTCTGTTTTTCTTTGACAAGTTCGGTGTACGGACTTTCCATCTTCATTCGAAAATTGGACGGTGCAACATCAGCCGTTACAGCTGGTGCAAGAAAAAAAAAAAGTTATGTTCCCTATTTCTTTGAAGTCTCTGAAGAAAAGATGGATAGAAATAACGACAATTACTTTTCCTGTGTAGTGGTGTAAAGTCGCCTCATCGACAATTAATGGAGAAACAAAATAATTACTCCAACTACAAAGATGAAAAAAGAAAACGACAAATGTTGGGGAGAAGAGGCTTTGAAGTGCAAAGGAAAATTTGAGGTAAACCAATTAACCCAACTCCCGGACCGGGGGGTGGATGGCTCCGCCTTCGAACCCCACGAACCCAGCCCAGCCCTGCCTGCTTTAGTGCCCCCCCCCCCCCCCCTACACCACGTAATACTTGGCTTGCCATTGCCTGTTTCTTCCACTGAACTCTGCTAAACTTTTTAAGTCTTTCCCAGAGGATAAGTCCCGCCCGATTGTAAAAGTTACATTTTCTACCCACTTGAATCTCTGACTATATTCATTTCATTTTATTCATCTTCCTCGATAATCTCTATTGACACATTTATCTCCGAACTTCATCTATTCTTTTTTGTTGTTGTTGTTGATTGTTGTTGTTGTTCAGTATATTTGCTATATTTGCAAGGTCTGCTGAATACCTTTCTAATTCACTCACCGTTTTTGTTCAAGTACACCAGGGGCGTCTCTCCCGCATACATACCCAGTCTCAACACGTCATCACCCATCCTGCCGTTTCCCCTTGTGTCTCAACCTCTCCTGACACTCGCCGTACCTTCCTCCCTTTCCACCTGGACTATCTTACCTGTTACGTCCCAATTAACAGCCCTGGGCGACCGCCTCCCTTGTGTGATAGCTCACCAAGCGAGAACTCGGACGCAAATGTTTCAGAGGGTTGATGGCCTCGCGCGGGACTGAACGCCAAGCCAGCAGGGACATGGCCAGCGGGGGGGAGTGTTACCTGTGGCAGTTACCGGGAAAGAACCCCACTCCGCGGGTGGAATCTACACACCCACTCAGGAGTCTACTTTTTTTTTTCCTATGCCAGCACGTCCGTCGTGTGTGTGTGTGTGTGTGTGTGTGTGTGTGTGTGTGTGTGTGTGTGTGTTCGTGTTTTTACTAAAGCTACTGAGGTTACGCACGATTATGCAATCAACTGCATTCCCGATTACACGCAGATTAAACTGATACTCAGCGGATTAAAACAGTGCTTGAAATTTCATGGTCATAAATGGATTTTCAAAAAAGATTATCTTCTGCTGAACATGAACACACTTTCCCAACCTTTTACCGTGACAAATAAATAATACATATCCATGCTTTCATGTTCATCCGCTTGGCACCGCGCATGCAGTAACACTACTCATTTGCAACCAATTACGTATTGGGGTGGTGGGTGGGTGGGTGGGTGAGGATCCAACGTCATTCCCACACACGTCACTCTTCAGTTCTACGTCATTCCCACACACGTCACTCTTCAGTTCTACGTGTCAAGCACAACTCCTTCGTGACGAACCAGTCACGTAAACATTTCACAAGAATACATACTGAGTTTCGTGTCATTTCAGTTACCTACAACTCATCGACATTGAATTTCGCTGAGGAGAATAAGGAAAAACAAGCAAAGAAAAGACTAGTGTCGGGTACTGATGCAAGCTCCTACTCTGGTGAGAATCTGATCAAACTGTAACGTTTCATGAGGACAGTCACCTCAGCCAGTCAGACCCCTACTGCCTCAGTAACTGAGTGGAAGCCTCGCCCTACGGGGGTCCACTGTGCATCGCACGACACCATCCGTCTTGCCAAGTCTTGTATGAAGTAACGAAGTTGTATTACTAACAACCAATGCAAACTGCAGAAACTTCACAATGCCAGACAAAGCGACAAGAGTTCCTAACATCTCTTAATGCGAGAAAATTGTGATGAAACCGTCGCAGGTAACTGCACACCACACCAGTGATGACAAGAAACACACACACACACACACACACACACACACACACACACACACACACACAATGTGGTGGACGGGCGGAGACAAGACACCAGCCTGGATCAACCTTAGAATACGTCGCGGACAGTTGTCTACCGGAGGTGCTGATGCTGTTGGCTGGCAATATTACTCCGTAAAACTACAACCAACCATTCCACCCTCTGAGTTTCCACGTTGGAATCGAACAGGGGAAAAACACTCACACAATTTCATTAAAAAAGGATAAAAAAAAAAAAATTAAGGTATGAACGATGGTAATGGATCGGAAAGAAACGTTCTGCTTTAGTTCTCCAAACTCGCGCAACAATGTCCCATTTCCCCCTTCATTCCTCTCACGGTTGGCGTCACCAAATCTCCAAAACTGAGGAGTTGAAAACAGTTCTTGTCACGAGGGGTATGCACACACTTGGGGCACCATATGACATACGTATATCCTGGTTTGGGGGGGGGGGGGTATTAAGAGCCTCCTGACGATGGATGGAGTAGATGCACTTTGTGGTGTGGAGACACGAAATCTAATCAAATTTAGATTCATTCCACTCGTCTTCGCAACACAACTATGTATAAAAACAACTGTCTGGGATGATCATTAGTCCCGGTCATGAAAATCCTTAATATATGGTCATTTATGTTAGAGCAAAAAAAAATCTTTCCAAATGTTAAAATCTGTTTAGTGTTTGAGAGTCAAACGCATGATGAAGGCTAAAGCATCCATGAACACCGAAGACGGAGTTCTATTTCACATCAACATATCACAGAACAAGTGCCTCACACTCTTCCTGGTATTGATGGAGGACATGCTCGACCAGTCTCGCGGGAGGCTCTACCCTTGGCAGTAGTATGGCTTGCTTCTCTCATGGAGGTGTCGGGCAAAATTCCGGGACAGAAACTCACTGTAGCACGGTCCAGTCGGCAAATGTGGTTATAAGAACTGCAGGACTCGGCTTGTTGGGAAGTGAAAGTTTGGGCATTAGGAGATGGTGGTACAGACGAGGGAGGACGCGCAACAAAACAAGAGGATTGGGTGTAAGCTGAGGGAAGGCGTAACTTGTGAACATGAAAAGAAAGTCCTCAAGGAAAATGAAAATCGTTTTTCAGAAGTTCCTACAAACACCTAGACTACATCTTTCGGTATATAGAACAATACAATCACCAAACTGTAATTGCACTGCTTTCAATGATAATAATACGAAAGATGTTCGCAACCTGGATGAACAAGAAACAGTTCACTGAATGCTTGGAGAAGTTCATTCCACTGTCACGCCTCTTCCCTTGCTCCAGTTACGCCAGCTCACGTTACAAGCGTCATAAAATGTCTGAAGGAGACCCCTCCGGGTGTGACACTGTATCGCCACAGCTACACGAGAAGGTAACAGGCACGCTGACACCCTCCTTGGCCTACAATTACGTTACCCACAAGTCTCCCATGCAGATTCTCCTGTACACATCAGACCTGAGTGTTTATACAAGAAAATCCACGAGTGTTCTCATACGATATCAAAAACTTTATATGACTATCAACAATAACAATAACAGTTTAGTTCCGTCATGTTATTCCTCTACATACAGGATGCATAGTCTAAATCCCATACATTAGTTATGGCTACTATGAATGGCACCCCACAATCGCACATTTACACAGAAATCTAAAGACCTTTGTTTACTGACTCAAGGAGCCAAAGCCATTGTACTAGATGTCTTTATCTACTCTATTTGTCCACATGGTCTTAACTAGTATATATCATTATCATGGTTAATATTACTACCTACCATTACCCTACTGTCCATTCCTCCACTATCAAACCATGTTCATTAACCCACACCCTCACTCCCATCCCCCTAACTACAACCAAAACCGCCGTCATAACCCAATTCTCGCCCCATCCTTCCATCCACACAGTCACCCCAATCCCCAACCCACCATCACCCCATCCCCACCAACCATCACGCCTACCTTCCCCACTCTCTGTTATTCCAATCCTTTTTGCCCATCATCCCCCATTCCTCTCATACGGTCAAACATTCCCTCCTCACCCTTACGTTCACTATCTATCCCCCATCATCACCCGCTTACTACCAGAGTGGGTTGTCATGTTCCTTCCCCACCTTTATCTTCGACATCTCTCAAGACACGGTGTAATCAGGCCATTCCTGGCGCTGTTCAGGTTGTTCAAGGGTCGCTGGTCACCACGACTCCCTACTTATCGGCAGCAGAACAACACTTTACCGCTGATAATTGAACATAACGGTAGATACGGCGTTCCCGTGCCCTGCCGATGGCACGGTCCACAGCTACAGATAACGAGAGGTAGAAATAATACTGGACGTGGAAGTTGGGAGAGTCTGTGTGTGTGTGTGTGTGTGTGTGAGGCGGAAACTGTGAGGATCAGTCCTCCAGGGATAATTGCTGTGTCCTGGCGGCCGTGGCGCCGAGGATGCTGTTGTTGGCTGGCAGGTCAATGTTTGGTGGTGGACACAGGCGTTACAGACGCTGCTGCTGCACCGCTCTGCAGGCGCACGATGGACATCGCTGCTGCCGTTGCCGTTGCTCTGCCATCTCCTCCAATTCTATCTCCGTTTTCTATCATTTTTTCCTCCTCGCGATGTGGTAAATACTGTACAGAGAAGAACCTTGTACATTTTCGTCGTGCAAAGTCTTGGTCCCTACGAGAGGTGGGTGACTGGCCAGTACATCTACTAATTCTGCTGGAGGCAGAAATGTTATTTAAGCCCCAGTCCACGTGTCAACCCGGAGATAACCTCGGTTTCTCGTAGATTTATGAGAGCCTCGGATGTTTCCGAGGCAGACATATGTTCCCCGAGATAAAGGCCAGCATCTGCCCGGCGCTGCTTCCACTACATAAGTCTCCACGGCCAGGTATAAGGCTTCCAATTATCTCCACGTCACAACCGTAACGTATAACGAGGAAACATTATCTACAGGTGGGTCAGCCGCTCGTCGTCGTCATCATACCACCACCAACACCAACACCGTCTCTTATGTGAAAAGTGGCAGCGCTTGTTCGTCGGTGACCTTACGTGTGTGGCCTTGCGCGCTGATGACGGTGACTGATAGCGATGGTGCTGGTGGTGATGGTGGCTGAGAATGATGGTAGTGATTGGTACTGGTGATATGTGATGGTACCGGAGATATGGTGTTGGAAATATCGAGTGGCGGTGATAGGATGAAGGATTTTAGGGTAGGTGGGAAGAGGGACAGATGGTTGTTAAACATATTTTAGGGATGGTGATAGTGGTTATGGGGGCTGGTAGTGATGAGAGGTGGGTACGGTCGTATCAAGTGATGGTCGTGGTGGTTGTAGTCAAGAGGCGACCAATATCTGCTGGTTCACCTGTCAATTAGCCAGTCTTTCACGTGGCCACGATCCATGCGCGAGTTAGCCTCAACTCTCAATGAATAACTGCGACGAATCATGCCTTACTTTAGAACGCGAGACCATAAGATTAATAAGGAATTCCGGATCTACGTTCAGAGGGCGTATAACTACCATGCCCCCCGGCGGCGCCCTCTTGCTGGGTGTGGCCGTTGGATGTGGATGCTGGAGGGAAGCAGTCTCCCGGGAGTCATAACTTCCAACTTCCCACACACACACACACACACACACACACACACACACACACACACACACATATGACGACGAGGGAGAAAAGAATCACAGTTCGGAGGTTGAAAGGCAGCTCGACCCCTTAAGAACTACTGTTATCAACGCATGACAAGGATGTATTGTGACTATACCCAGTATTGAAGAATGGCGAGTGAGTAATGAGGGATACACACACACACACACACACACACACACACACACACACACACACACACACACACACACACACTAACACCTCTCTAAGGGGTAGTTGCACCAGTAACATCCCAGGGGGAGAACCAGGCATGCGCTAATTGGTTGTTAAGCGTCGGAAAAGTAACGTTACTCGTGATTTATCGGTAATTATACAGCGGTGACTGATCCTTTGTTAGAGAGCCTGGGTAAACGGAGAGCAAAGGAGCTGAAGGCTCGCATGTGCGGGAAGAAATTGGAACTTGCTTTACGGAGTTGAGAGAGAGAGAGAATAACATGTGAGGACCAGCAGATGAAGTGAGAGGAAGGAAGATACGAACATCCAGCAGTGACTAGACCTGGGTAATGCACACACGCACACACACACATACACACACACACACACACACACACACACACACACACACACACACACACACCAGCACGTCTTCAAAACTCGACTGGCGACAGAGAGCCTTATAATACCTCTCTCTCTCTGTTCCCACAAGTGTGTCACCAGAGAAGGTCATAAAAAGCAGCGACTGAATAATACACGGGGAGACGAGCGGCCGGGGAACCCCACCCAAACTGCAGCGCAGTCCCCCCCACACCATAAACCCCCGTAACCTAAGTAAATGAGGCTAATCCCCACCAGATCCGTGGCTCTGACTGACGCCAGGATTAACGCGCGGTAATGACCGTCTCCCCGGGCTGACACCGTCTCACACGACCTACTGCTAACGTCAGCTGAATAATTGAAGCGAATCTTGTGTGTCAGCGGAAGGCTGACCCAACATCTTTGGCGTCGTGGCACTGCTGAAAACACAGCTAGTGTCAGCAGCCTGTGTCACCGTGTCTGTGGGTGGGGGGGACGGTAGACACCCTGTGTGTCAGCAAATGTCAGCAGGAGTCAGCCTACAGCTTCATCCAACTGAAGCAACGTCCGACCTGGATTACGACGTGCGGCATTGGACACCATGCTACAAAACTGTTCTAAACTCACGTCTCTTTAGACAGGAAAATGACAAGGTTAATACCGAACCGTCAAAAGTAACTTTAAGATAGACAGATCATGAAAAATATATGCACATTCTCCAGAGAGGCGTAGCGTGAGAGGCGATATGACCGGTGGTTAAATGGATGAAGACACATCCACATCCCCGGCTGTGTCCACACACACACACACACACACACATACGTTCATTTCCCTTAAGATGCTGCTCCACACTCAACTATCATACCTTTTGTTATCTGATCAAAACTGTTTGTAAACTTAAGAGAATATCCTCGCCTCACAGACTCTTACACATTAGAGACGCTGTATAAGACGATGTAATGCAAGAGACTGTGTGGTGGCCATGTTGACCTTAATGCGTAAGCGATGTCTTAGGGGATCTGACTGCTGGGGACCAGAGGGTATAGTTACATATGAGCGGTCAGACGTGGGCCCCGCTAGCCCGCCGGCAGAGTGGTATCATCACACACCGGAGGAGAGGCAACGAGTACCTAGAGAACAAGAACCCCTATACCCAGAATCAGTACAGCAATCGCGATCGCTACAGAAAAACGTCGCTGTGACAAGTGGTCTACGGATACATACAGAGAAATAAACAAAGCATTCGACCAAATGCTGAATAGAGCGGTCTGCGGTATACAAAACGTCCAGCTGAAGCTACGGAAGGTAGAAAACAAGACCCCTACGACTCGTCACAACTTGAAAATGCTCTTGTATGGAGAGAAATAACAAGGGGCAACACCAACGACTTGGAGACAGAACCAACCGGTTCATAATCAGAGGAAGCAGCACATGAAAACATGGCAGACAATAGAGGACAACGGCCGGAGTCAGTAACTATAGACATCTAAGACCTCGACAGCAACACAATAAGGGAACACACCTGGCTCCAGTCGATATGCACATGGAACAATACTTTGTCAAATTCCTCCGTAAATAAATAAACATTATCACTAAACACACGCTCATGGTATATATACCATCCACACACACTTCAGAAAACCCTGCACAAACATCTGTACGCTATACACATATCTCCTGTTCCCCCACTGTACCTTCCCCTGTCCAATTCCGTCTTCTTCCCCCCAACCTAACCGTTCAAATTAAAAAGGAAATCTGTCCTTCGCTGGATATTTGTGAACCAGCTGGGTCTGGTGACCAGCCGGTGCCAGCGGCGTAGCCATAAACCGACCAGCTGGACCACGGTGACCACCAGTTAATGTCTCGGGTCAAACTTGAGTTGACCATCAGCGGGTGGTAGCGGGTCTTGGGTAAATCCCTCCCGAACTTCCACCGGCGTGGGTTCGCCACACAGCGGCCTACCAGCCTAGTCCTACAACGACCACGACGCCGACTGTGCGAAGCGAGCGGCGAGAGAGGGAGGCCGGGTGGGAGAGAGGGAGGGATGTGTAGGGGCATGATAGTGCTTCCCTCGTGAGGATTTACTACCTGACTTTCCACATAAATCTGAGATAAGACCGTTTCTTTATATGTGTACAGATATATACACGACTTTATGTGGACAGGAAGGAAGGAATGAAGGAAGGAAAGGGAAGGCCGGGGGGGGGGGGGGACAGAGGGAAGGGTAGGAAGGGACAGAGGGAGGATCTGGAGAAGGGAAGGGTATGGAGGGTTGGGCAGGTTCGCGAGGGGTGAAGGTCAGGGAGGAATCATGAGAGGTGTAGGGGCGAGAGAGACACATGATGTTCAGAAATGTTAACAGACAAAAAATATAAAAATACAAAGGGTTTATATCTTATTGTATTACAGTATATTATCTCTAGATTTGTATCTCTCTCTCTCTACATACATACATACATACATACATACATACATACATACATACATACATACATACATACATACATACATACATACATACATACATACATACATACATACATACATACATACATACATACATACATACATACATACATACATACATACATACATACATACATACATACATACATACATACATACATACATACATACATACATACATACATACATACATACATACATACATACATACATACATACATACATACATACATACATACATACATACATACATACATACATACATACATACATACATACATACATACATACATACATACATACATACATACATACATACATACATACATACATACATACATACATACATACATACATACATACATACATACATACATACATACATACATACATACATACATACATACATACATACATACATACATACATACATACATACATACATACATACATACATACATACATACATACATACATACATACATACATACATACATACATACATACATACATACATACATACATACATACATACATACATACATACATACATACATACATACATACATACATACATACATACATACATACATACATACATACATACATACATACATACATACATACATACATACATACATACATACATACATACATACATACATACATACATACATACATACATACATACATACATACATACATACATACATACATACATACATACATACATACATACATACATACATACATACATACATACATACATACATACATACATACATACATACATACATACATACATACATACATACATACATACATACATACATACATACATACATACATACATACATACATACATACATACATACATACATACATACATACATACATACATACATACATACATACATACATACATACATACATACATACATACATACATACATACATACATACATACATACATACATACATACATACATACATACATACATACATACATACATACATACATACATACATACATAACTACATACATACATACATACATACATACATACATACATACATACATACATACATACATACATAATATATATACACACACACATATATATATATATCCATATATAATATATATATATATATATATATATATATATATATATATATATATATATATATATATATAATATAAATATATAAATCTAGAGATATGTAATATCTACAATACTGCCTCACAAAAACTATGTTTATATCTTCGTAGCAGGATTTTTGTCGGCTCAGTCTGATATACACAGTAATCCCCGGGGATTGGCGAGGCTTAATAAATCCTTGAATATTAATAACGCTAATTATCGGATTACAGCAATAATGAATGTTGTTGTGAATAAAGTCTTTACTTTATTCATCTTTCCGCATAAAGATAAAACAAGGAAGGAGGACGAGGAGGAGAGGGTCTTAGATGAAGAATAGGTGGAGGAGGAGGAGAGGGGTCCTGGATGAAGAATAGGTGGAGGAGGAGGAGAGGGGTCCTGGATGAAGAAGAGGTGGAGGAGGAGGAGGAGGAGATAAAAGAGGAAGAGGAGGAGGACTAGGAAGAAGACCAGGAGGAGGAGCTGAGGAGGATGGTCCCCAGGGGTTGGGGGTGTAATTGCTGGAGTGTAATTGTCTGGGTTGGACTGAGACCGTAAGTTTCTCTCGACCTAAGATCTTTCCCCTCAACAAATGGCTCCTGCCCTCGGCCGTCCCGCTATTGTCTCGGCCTCACCGCCAATCTCCCCTCAGATAATGGCCCATCCCAGCCAATAAAAAACAGATATAATTAATTCTTGAGAGGTCGCCTGGCGATGACTCATCCGGGCATAGGTTCAGGGGAAGCTGATACAAAACTGTGGAAAGAGTAAATGGTCATCGCATCAAGAAGAAATGATTAATCATCTGGTCAGTACGAAATCACGAAGAGACAATGAATGATTTCCAAAGTACCAAGACAAACACAAGGCCTCAAAGTCCTACGAAGAAAACTAATCATTCATCCATATATATATATATATATATATATATATATATATATATATATATATATATATATATATATATATATATATATACCCCGTCCTTCCCTGTCTTTTTCTCCTAACCAGCAGAGTGGCAAAGAAAAATACACTAGAAATGATAAGCGAGTGAACAGAAATGGCAGAGCATCGCGTCAGGGGGATGATACAATGAATGATTTGGTGAACCCCACGTCAGGAAACAAGAAAGCAACAGTCTAAAGAAGACCACGTCAGGATGTATACGGGAAGTATGGAAAGTCGTGCGATAAGAAATGCATGTGATACTCTCAAGTCCGTCTTGAGATGGTAAATGAATAATTCAGAGAGGAGAACGTATGAGGGGGACATTATGTAGACCAAGACGTAAGCACCTCATCTACCAAAGAATTTGTGAGTCGAGGAAAAGGTCTCTCATCCAGCTAGGAATAGTTAGGTTCACAAACAAGTGTCACATGTGGTAAAACAATGTGTAAGTCAAGGAATATATGAGAATACATTTATATCAAGTAACAAGTATAACATCCATTTTGACGTAAATAAGGCAAGACACAAGTAACACATCATATTCAAAGTGAGGAACAAGCATCAAGCCTGGCTTGGTATATCTAAGTCACGGAGGATATAAACTTTGGCTTACTAGCATCAGGCGTAGCAGCTAGAGGAAGGGAGACGAATCTTTATTTATTCTTCTTTACCTCCTCCTCCTCCTCCTCCTCCTCTCCTCTCCCTTCCTCCGTCTCCGCTTCCTCTTCTCCCCTCCTCCTTATCTCCTTTTTTTCTCTCCCCCCTCTCTCTCTCTCTCTCTCTCTCTCTCTCTCTCTCTCTCTCTCTCTCTCTCTCTCTCTCTCTCTCTCTCTCTCGTCGAGAGGGCGCACCATGCGGCCCATAGGCTTTACCTAGCTGTTCCCAGAAGAGAAAGCAAAATATGGAAGAGACATGACGGCGGAATAAGAACTCATAGAGCGACGAAGCGTATCGCGAGCTAAGAAACTCGCGCCAGAACAAGAACAATGTCTGAGGGAATAAAGATTCAGTGAAAGATGGGATATAGGACTCCATTCCAGCCAAGATAACCTCCGCTATTCGGTCAGCACAGCTAGAGGAAGGAATAAGGAAGAGGGAATTGGAGGGGGGAGGTCAAGGGAAGGCACGAGAAGAACAGCAGTAGGTGGGAGATGAGGTGGGGGCACGAGGGATAGTGGTCATTGGGTGGGCTGAGACAGACGGATTTAAAGAGAAAGATGAGAAGACATGATCCAATGGTAGGGGAGCTGATGCACGTAGGTGAATCACGGTGTGGATCCAGGAACGGATGCTAGGCAAGCCTTCTACAGTTTAGAGGAACAAACCCTGGGGGAAGGGGGAGGGAGACACTCAGGGAATACCCAGGCGAAGCTAAGAGAAAATCAGATGGGAGGGAGAGGGGATCGTGGGTTAGGATAAAGCACTGTTGTAACACTCCACCACACACCGTCCAGCCGCGCCTCCACACAAACAAGAAAAAACAACTGGGAGAAAAACGATCATCCGGTAAGATATATGATAATGGTCGCCTCCTTCCCCTCCCGTGACCCTCACTGTTCCAGTCAAGTTGAGCCATCCCTTGGTCCAGCCGACCCCCCTAACACGGATTCGGTTCATTTCTATTCCGTGAGCATCACAAGGCGCTACGCCGTAATTCTCAGTGTGTGTGTCGGCCTTATGAATTTCTCTCCAGTCAGTCCCGATAATTGCCTTCGTCCATAGTTCCTCAAGACACCAATGAAAACAATCATCCAAGTGGAAAGACCATTCTGGGCACTGTATTCCTGTTGTTAAGCCCGGCTCGGCTCAGCATGTAGCGGGCAGCAGCGCATGTAGCGATTCCTCAGTCTCCTCTGAGAGCATGATTCATGCTCCTCTTTTAGGATGTAGCCTGGGGCGTGTGGCTCTAATTTTCATTATTCGTCTATGTGTCTGGCGTCGGATATAAACTATGAACTGGTTCTTATTAGTTCCTTTTGCGAGGAAAATTTATGGGATCGCTCGGAAGTTACGATGTCGTGAGAGCTGGACTTTCTTTACCTGAGATGTGTTGTATACGAGGGAGTTCGCCGGCGACGTGTCGTAACGCTACGGCCCGAGTAAACCTAGCGAAGCCAACTTTTCTGGCCTCGCCCCACCACTGACCATTTTATTTATCTTCCATTAAGCTCCTGCTGTTCGAAGATTTATCAGCTTCCATTAGTCCTTCTTGGGGGAAGAGATGAGGGGAAGACGAGTATATACGAGGCACCTGATGAGTGGGATAACTTACAGACGTTCTCGGGTGCTGAGGTGGTGTAGTGAGCTTGGACTGCGGCTTGGGTGGAGTTGTTCACGTGTATACTGTAAGCTTAAGGGGTGTCTGGTGAGATTCGAAGAAGCATGGTGAAATTGTGGGACGCGCGTGTTATCCCTGGAGGATATATATGATGAGCTTGGATGCGAGATGAATTTGAAAGACAAATGAGCTGGAGTGTATGGCATGAGTCTGAGGGATAGTCCATATATGAGTTTAAAGGATGAGCTTGGAAGATGTACGGTGACTTTGGAGGACGGATGGTTAGCTTTCAGTGCGTGGTGATTTAAGAACACTAGCGATGAGTTTGCAATACAAGGTGTGAGACTGGAGGACGAGTGGTGAGCTTGGAGGAAGGATGGAAAGCTTGGAGTGCGAGTGGTGAGGCTGGAGGAGGGAGGGTGAACCTTGGTCCGTGTCAGGCAGGGATGAACGGTCGTCCCTCTCCCGGACAGTAATGAGTCCTCAATTCAATCTTGGCTCCAGCCACTGCCTGAGTGTAGGCCAGGGTTCATGTGTTCGTGGATATCTATGACGAATGGAAACCCCGAGTGAAGTACGCACTGGTATTGTGAGGTGGTTGAAAGGGTAACACATACGGAACGGTGTTAGAAGATTGACTTGTTATAAATACTATCCTGGGATAGTCTTCTATGTCGATGAGTTAAAGTATACTCTTTAATATATCCTCGAGGCTGGTGTAATAGTATTTCATCCAGCATAATTACCAAGTGAACATCTGATCTGGTATAATACCCAGAATGAACATTCCGTCCTCGTAGCTCCGTGAATCAGGCTTTAAGAGATCATCTTAACGATCACTCTGGTGGTTATGTTAGACGCTCGTAATAGCTTTACGACCCTCAGTCTGGACTATACCACCCAGGGGCAACATTACACTAACATAATGAGTATGTTAATTCAACCTTAAACCTTCCATAAGCCAGCCCAGCAGCGGCTCTAACGAAGCTAAAGTATCAACACCATCGTCTGGCGATGTATACTGAGCGGGAGGTGCTGTGGAGCCTCCTACCATACTGTGGTTACTGCCCCGTACCTGACCTGATGCTGAGGTGTTCCCCAAACGTTACAGGAGTAGAGATGTGGGACGTAAGACACAGCGATGTTGTTTCTCTCGGCTCCCTCCTCCGTCGAAGACGTCTTCACCACAGCCTCCAGACGGCTGCTGCTGCGCCTCCCTCGCTAGCCGTACTGAAGTGCCTGAAGAACAGGCAAGACGGAAGGAATAAAGGCGGACGAACATAATGAGTGACTTTGGGATACGAAAGTAGGAGAGAGAGAGAGAGAGAGAGAGAGAGAGAGAGAGAGAGAGAGAGAGAGAGAGAGAGAGAGAGAGAGAGAGAGAGAGAGAGAGAGAGAGAGAGAGTTAAAAGTAACGAGCAAGAGCGGAGAATAAAGCTCATGCAGTCCACTGTTCTACGCCAACATTAGACGATAAAATTGCCCTGATCCCGGAGACCGGTGTGTGATACACCGTCAGTCTTTAGGAACGTTCCGTCTGAATTGATCAGCAGGTGCATCAACTTTACACGAGTTTTATTAGACTTTGACGACTCCAAGAGGCGACACTCCACTCCGAATTTCTGCCTAAAGAGTATGATGGCACTTTCTATTCAGCAGAATAGCCAAAGTCCCATTCCCGATGATATCTAACCTCGCAGTCTGGAAACTATCGGATCCCTGAAGTGTGACGAGCGTTCCAGACCGGATATTCCAGCATGTCGACGAGGCAGATATCATGGAATACAAGAAATACATCACGGAAAAACGACGGGGCAGTGCTGGATCTACGGCGAGATGGCCTTGTTGGAGGTCGTTCCAGTGACGATCTTTATGGGTCATCTCAGGTCGTTACGAATCAAGAGAATTTGGCAGACGTTCCAGGAGGAAGATGTCGATCCGAGGGCCAGATGCTCCAGGGGTGGAAGGGGTACAGGGCATTCCAAGCGCGAGGGAAGCGTCCCTTGCGGAGGAAAAACATTCTAACGGGAAAAGAAAGATGCGGGAGGGATCAAGGCGTTTCACTGAAGTAGAGGGAGGGAGTGACTTTCGAGGGTAAGATCACCTTCCACGGAAAGGTAGGGGAAGTTTTTGCAAAACTAATATGGCATTCCAGCCAGGGAAGTGGAAGGGAGTTTTCAAGAGGAAGGAATTCTTTTTTTTTTCGAAAAGATGGGAAAGGGCGTTCCATGAAGAGTGTTTTCGTGGTCAAAGCAGATGTTTCACAGAGACATGACGACGACCAGCTGGCATACAAAGACCTTTCAAGATGAGAAAAATATGTCTCAGGAGAGAAGACGGAATTGCACAAAGGAGACGAATGCCGTTCGACGAAGAAGAGGAACTGAAGATGGCAAGAGAGGTAGGTTCCCGAGACCAAAGGGAGCTGCGCGTCCTTCAGAGAAAGAGATGCTGTTCCACGCAATGAAGGAGATTCCAGCCGGTAACAGATGCCATACAAAAGATGAGCGGGTTGCCATCATACGGAGGAGGGTGTACTGAGAAACACGAGGAAGAGGAGGAGGAGGAGTGAACGAATTCAAATGGCGAGGGGACGCTGTTCACAGGAGGCACGAGGAAGTGTTCCAGAGGCAAAGACAGTTTTCAGAGGGTGGAAGCGCTCCGAGAGGAATCATTATTAGGAGTTTCAGAAGAATATTGGTTATTGGAGACGGGGGAGGAAAACAGGTATTACGAAAGACTCGGGAAAGGCGGGAGAGGAGTGCGAGTGGAAGGGAGAACATGGTAAGGAAGAGGCGCTCCTCCCGGAGAACTGCGAGGCAGACTCAGTACCTGGAGTCACGGGGTTGAGTGGAGGGCTTCAGGTAGGGTTACGGCGGCCGAGGCACGGAGAGACGGGCGGGCGTACCCAAGAATGGTACAGGGCAGAGTGATGGCTGGACTAATGGCGCTGGCACACGATGGAAGGAGAATTTTATGCAAAACGTAACTGGGATATTCTCGTGAAATTATCCTGTATATGTCCCTCAATTCTTTAGTTTTTCTCCATTTGAAATAGAAATGGAAATGAGACTATCGCATGTGTGTGTGTGTGTGTGTGTGTGTGTGTGTGTGTGTGTGTGTGTGTGTGTGTGTGTGTGTGTGAATACTGTTCTTGCATTACGGGGAGAGTGTTTTCCACTCGTGTTGTACTCCTGTGTATGCATGCCCACACACACACACACACACACACACACACACACACACATCCCAGCCTGAGTCGGGTACCCAATTAACACCCAGCTCCGAGGGGAGGATTAACACCTGGGTTGGATGTGGGCCGATATACTATTTGCGACTCCACTCAGAGGATACGCCTCTTATCCGGGGAAAGGAATGCGGGGGGGGGGGGGGGAGATATTTTTCTGATTACTATTTGTGGGACACATCATCATCATCTGGTCACAAAGACAACACAAGGGTGACGCCTGATCACCTGGAGGCAAGACCAACACACGTGTAACACGTGATCATCATCTGGAGGCAGGACCAACACACGTGTAACACGTGATCATCTGGAGGCAAGACCAACACACGTGTAACACGTGATCATCTGGAGGCAGGACCAACGCACGTGTAACACGTGATCATCTGGAGGCAGGACCAACACACGTGTAACACGTGATCATCTGGAGGCAGGACCAACACACGTGTAACACGTGATCATGTTTAGGCAGGAGCAACAGAACCCAGATATACAGACATCCGCCTCAAAACTATGGCAGCTCTGTCAAAAACTTCTTCACCAGAGATATCCACACATTAATCACTCCCGTCTTGCAACGGATCCTTACACATAATATAGGGGGGGAAATTCTCGTGATTAATAATCTTCGTAACCACCCAAAAATCTCAGGTCTCATAAAAGTCGGAACATTTGGCCCGTGCGGTGGAGACGACAGAAGGAGTAACCTGACCTGGGAGAGTGAGTGATGTGTGTGTGTGTGTGTGTGTGTGTGTGTGTGTGTGTGTGTGTGTGTGTGTGTGTGTGGGCCAACAACCTCTCCGTCATCAGCCAGCATCAGTAAGGCAGACGACCTTGCCCCTCGTTTCCCTAGTGGCCTGACCTGGCTCTATCTAACCTTCGAGATTATTGCCACCAACCTCTATATTATTCAGAGGTCCTTCTGCGACCAGAAGGATTGGACGTTGTGCTGCCTGTGTCGTGTGTGTGTGTGTGTGTGTGTGTGTGTGTGTGTAACGCTGAACATACATTGTCAAAAACCAATCACGCCCCATATCCCGCCTTGGCTTACCGTACGTAGTAAAACGTACCGCATTACGTTTTGTTTCGTGATCACACTATGACTTTGACGAAACATAAGGACGCTTCTTTATTTCTTTTTTCTTTACCAGCACATATGCAAAGGTCCTAAAATATCCCGAGAATCGCAAGGATTCTCCAGAATGTCATGTATTACATGCGCAGTACATCCTCAGTGCTTTCCCCCCTCTCTGTCACCCTTGCTTCTAAGCACCGCGTTCTCTACACTTGGCTAAAACGGTACAAATGCGTCTCCAACATATTCGTAACGAGTGTGATTCACGTCGTAAAAAAAAGTATATATATATATATATATATATATATATATATATATATATATATATATATATATATATACATATATATATATATATATATATATATATATATATATATATATATATATATATATATATATATATATATAATTTCTTTAACTGACTGTGTGAGCGAGACGACCACTTTCCTACCGTTTCTTATTATCAATATCATTATCTCCCGATCTGGCTCCTCACATCTCAACTAACACCGGTCCTGCTCGTCACCCACTGCCCGGTTCACAACACACCTCTCCTGAACCTAACCTACGCCAAGTTAAGCCCCTCCCCGTTCTAACGTACTTGACCGAAGAACGTAGACCCTAACCTAGACACGCTGGGCTGCTCTTAATTGGTTCCAGCCCATTCATTCTAAGGTGGAAGAACCTAAACTGGAGAGACCACGATGCTCGTGGTTCCAACGTGCGTATTTGTAAGAAATCATAACCTCACCGAGGTCAAGTACGTTGCTCTTGGTTCCACCACATGCAATCTAATAGACTATAATTGATCACAAGCTGACACAGGCTGTCTTCACTGAATGTTTTCTTGTTTGTACATCTATGGGATTCCCAAGAGAAGGTAGTGGACGGTGGTAGCGGATGGTGAACCGTAGTGACTGGCCTAGTACGTACCTTTTCAGTAGAATGTAGACCTCGGGGATCCTGAAAAAAAAAATATGAATAAATATCAGCTGAAATATCTGAACAACTTTTATCTAAATGAAGCCATGATATATTCAGAATTCGGCAATGAAATGGTCAACTAAACGCATTTTAAATCGGGAAGCTGAGGAAGTTCAAATTTACATAATTGGTACAATAACAAAATCAGCAGCAACGAAAAACGGCAGGTATGGACGACCACCACACAGAACCTCAGCTCTTCCTACGCTGTGTGGGAGGGTGGCGTGTCTGGCTGGAGGAGGAGGACTCATATCCCCTGGTGACATCACCTGTCTCATTATAACCTAAACCAGGAGGTACAAAGGATCCACCTGAATCTGACCTCCCTCCCCGGGAGTCCTGCCTCGACGTTAACATGACGACGCTCACCTCCTCCCACATGAAGGAGGCCACGTGCTTGCCCGGAGTTAAGACCTGTCTCATATGGCAAGACCTCTCTCTCTCTCTCTCTCTCTCTCTCGAGAGAGAGAGAGAGAGAGAGAGAGAGAGAGAGAGAGAGAGAGTGTGTGTGTGTGTAAAACCTCCTACACTCACCGACCATCAGGGGACTAAGGAGGGTGTAATAATGTGTTGTCTGTCAGCGTGGGTTTGTCTTGCTCCTGAGCCCGCCACCACCACCAGGCCTCACCATCAAACCTGCAGCCACCACCACCCACCTCCTCCTCCAGGACTCCTCATCACTCCTCCAGGTACTACAATTCCCTCGCACTTTCTCCCCCCTCTACATGCGAGAGGTTCCCTGGCAAACTTTGTCCACACGAAGATGGAAGGCGCGTGTGGGATTAAAGAGATAAGGCGCAGCTTAGAGAAGGCCGCAACAAGATACCTGTGTCTGGCAATACTTTTTCTTTAAAAACCTTTTTTTCTTTTTTTCCTTTTGTTATCCCCGTGATCCATCCTGAGTGCTGGGAGAGGAACGACACATCTGTGTATTACTCGATGTTAATCGTTCAACACGTCACACCTGAGGGGGGAACTAATGACGGTCAACAACCTCGCCCACTCGTTCAATCAATAAGACGACAAGCACAAAGCGACGTAGGCACACAAGCGTAAACGAACGCACCTAAACCGAATGATACCAACATAAACATAGGAATGACGTCAGAAAAACAAATGAATACACGGATATGCGCAAATAAATACGGACGAGAATTCACTAGAAACCACGCACGCGAACGAACGAACGAACAAACAAACACAAACACACACACACACACACACACACACACACACACACACACGCATTCGACTATAAAGAAACATCTACTCACAGTCACATGTCTACACAGAGAGATACAAAGAAACACAGTGCCAAACACACATTCAGACCAGTGTAGTGTAAAACATTAGTGAGGAGGTATCCTGGTGCGGGTCGACCCTGTGATGGTGGCGGTGTGTGGGGGACAAGCCCGGCCCGCAACAGGCTGGCATAAGCTCTGGTCTCTCTCGCTCCACTGTCGCCTAAGCTCGCACCGGGAGACTAGAGGCTCAGGCTAACGGACCCGCTGATCACAGACAATTCAGTAACGAGCAGCGACAACAGTGCGGGATACGTTATCATGATAACTACAGATTATGTGCGGGGAAACCTAACATGGCAGAATACATGGCCGCCTCCACAACAGCGTCCCGAAGGACAACGAACCAACCAAAAAAGTGAAACAGATTAAAATAAAAAAAAAGAAAAGAAATTCTATTCTACAAAAATAAACTAAATGTGCATCAGTATGCAGACTACGTCAATGCATGACTGTACCCCTCTCCTCCCTCCCAACCTAGGCACATGCATGTGCTGGCACTCAACGCCGAGCTACCCAGGAGTGTGCATGAATAATTGACCAGCGTCACTGCTGGTGCCACACAATCACACGTCTCGTGATGGATAACGTTACCTGATACTCCGCCACGGCCTCTTGCGGTAGTCTCCAAGATTATCCTCACAAAGGAGACCAGAGAGAGAGAGAGAGAGAGAGAGAGAGAGAGAGAGAGAGAGAGAGAGAGAGAGAGAGAGAGAGAGAGAGAGAGAGAGTGGGGGAGCAAGATGGGGCAGACGAGGAAGAGCTCACCTGATACTCCAGAGACAACACTCAATCGTACAAGAACCAAGCTTTCCTCTTGACGCATCAAAACCAGCTTACCCGACCCGTCCCACTCCGAGCAGCTCCTCTCACGTACCACAACTGAGTCAGGTGAAGCACCACAACCTCTTCAGGTGAGGCCGGACGGTTAACCAGCCATAGTGTGGCAGGCCAGGGACAGGTGTAATGATCAATGCTAACAACAACAACAATAAGTCTGTATTGTTCGGCGAAAGAAAAACCCCCCCAATGTATTACAGGTTCATGGCCGGCTGAAAGACTGGTTCAGAGGTAAGCTTCAATGGCTTTCATAAATATTCTAAACATTAGGACAATTATTTAAGATGAATATCATTTATCTTACTACTATGCCTGACTCTAACCATTGGACAGGAACATCATTTATCTCTCGTCTGTTCAGTGAATATTAACAATCCTCCCCGTGTTTTAGCCGACAGATTACATAAGGAATGTGTTGTTCGTCGTGTTGTGTCGGGCACTGATGGGTGGTGTGCCATGGCTGTGGCAGCAGCGATGACTGCCTCAACACTGGTACCAGCAGCCTCACAAGCCCCTGCTGGACTCCACGTAAGCCAACAGTGTCACGCCTCAGGAGAACAACTAACGAGTCCTGGCTAAGACCCAGGCGAACCTCTGGCAAGCTTCTGGTGGGTTCCAACATAACCTTCAATAAGCCCAAACTGAACCAAATGAAACTTCTTAGTAGATTCAGATGAGCCAAGGAGAGCCCTTAGCAAGTCCTTATACACAGTGCTCACCTACCAAGCCATACTTAAGCCACAGAGGAATGAAATCCATCAGCAAGAGGGTCAGGCTACTTCTTCGTCCGTCCTACAGCCACCTCGTGTCTCAACCTTCCACTGCAACCCTCTTATCACGCTCTCCAGGTGATGCATTACGACGAGCAGTGTTCCTTACCGCGCTCCCTCCCTCACCTGCCTCTACTCCTCCTGCAACCCATCCACCGACCTCCCCTTCCTCCTCCTCACCCAGGAAATACACAGCTATAATCCCCCCCACCCTCCCACCCTCCAGCAATAATCCCCCTTTCCTCTAGCAACGTCTCACACCCTCGTAACTCATCCTCAACGTATCATTTGCTTCGACCGGGTAACCTGAGTATATGCAATGATTTTGGTGCAGAGACGAATGATATTCAAATGGCCGGTGTACGTTGACCCACGTATATATATATATATATATATATATATATATATATATATATATATATATATATATATATATATATGAGGAGGGGGGGCGTAAGGGTTACGTCAAATTAGTGTCACTCCCGAAGACGACAACGGAGAAGAGTGATCCATTACGTGTCAGCCAAGCGTAGAAGGCGGGGTGGTGACATAACAAAGAAAACTGACCTACGTATGACGGCATCATTCCCTTCTATCACAGCGGTCACCAGGGAATCCAGCCCAGCCTCATTATTCACCAACCGTCCTCACCTGAATGGTCCGACACTGCGATGGAATAAACAATAAGAAGAAAAAAAGTGTAAAAATGGTTCAGTTCCCGCGAGTTGTGGTGAAGGAGGAGAGTGGCTCCAGATGTGTTAATAATGGAGGAGGGGTTGACACCTGCCTGGGTAAGGGGGGCGAGAGGAGGAGGGGATAGAATAGTTCCATTGATTATCGTCAGGTCAACAGTCGGTGACACCCGCCCCTGGCGCCATGCACTGCCCACCCTGCTGTGGGGGCCTGGTGTGCGTCCACGCCATGCACTACCTTCGGTGCTGTGACGCTAGGTGTGTCTCTCCATGCCATGCACTGCTATGAGATCATCATGTGTGTGTCCATACCACGCACTACCCATGGTCCTGCGGCACTCAGTGTATGTGTTCTCGCAATACTTCTCACACCAGTCCTTCTGTCATGCACCTGGCTTGGTACACTTTACCCCAGTCATACACCAAGCCAGGCAGCACTTTACACCCAGTCATGCAACAATACAGGTACACCTCACCCTGCCATGCAGCAGGCCAGACACACAATATTCCAACTGTGATGGAAATGAGGCAGACGCTGCCTCATTCAGGCACCGAGAGAAAAAAAAAAAAGAATTTAATCCGTCAGCCTGCAGCTACACACACACACACACACACACACACACACACACACACACACACATACACACACACCCTCACTCGGGAACAGGTGGAACACAGCCCTCTCCATGACCCGCCTGGTAGGCCTTTCCACCCTCTCCCCAACACACAGAGTAAATGCTTACATTTCAAATCGTTACGCCCTGGCTGTTGCACATCATGTTATTTAGGATTCTATTCTTTATTCCAGTCATGATCGTTTCTCTCGGTGGCTCAACATCCTTTCCTGGACTTGCCATACGTCCCGTCTCATTTACACCCTCCTTGCCACGTACCCTTATTTGATCCTTTTTCAGCTGACAAACTTTGGGTTGAATTTCTCTCTCTCTACGAGTGATTGAAACACACGAACAACTCTTGCCTCTGAAATTGTTCTTTCTCGATTTGCCATCAACTATCCTTATCGTGTTGTGTTTTGCTGACGTCACCAGCCGCTATCATTCCATTTTCTTCTACTTACACCAATAAAACAAGATATCACTTGGGAATTTATGGGCCTACGTGTTGTTAGCCGGAACCCAGATAACATCCACTGAATTACCATTACTGTTGAATTACTGTGGCCGTAAATCTGGCCACAGCTGCTGTTTGTTGAGTCAAGAATAACAATATGGATTACTGGTGCGTGACTTCATGCTGGGCCACGTCTGGTAGGACTAGTCATGGTAGGGTAGACCACGTCTGGCAGTAGTCATGGTAGAGTAGGTTTACGCCTGGTAGGGTATAAGTCACGTCTGGTAGTGGTCATGGTATGGTAGGTCATGCCTGGTAAGACTGGTCGTGGTAGAACAATATTCTTACGACTCTGAGCATTTATCTAAGGACGTCTGCTTACAATTTTTTTTCCTCTTAATGGGTCAGCGATCAAAGGAGAGGAAAGAAGTTGGAGCGGTGGCAGGAAACGTCTTATATGGAAGAGATGGCCGAGGTGCGTCCGGTATAAACTTATGGAGGCGAGTGATTTTCTGGAAGGGTACTTTCAGTGCCTTATTCATATTATACCTCCGGGAGACTGAGGGGGTTATGAGTTATCTCTTGATTTGAAACGGGATTTGCTAAGCTCAGCATTGACGACGCCTGTTAGGAATGGATCCCTGATGGAAGGTGACGTCCTCTGGTTACGATCATGGTACGTGGAGTCTGACAGGACTGGACACGATAGACCCTGTCTGCTCTAAGTGGCCACGATCGTGGAAGCCTGCGAGAGGTCGGGTCACGGTAGACCCCCCCTCTCGGCGTGGCCATGGTGAGCGGCATCTGCCGCAGCAGCGATCATGGTACATGACATCTGCTGCAGGACTGGTCATGGTGGGTCTCGCCAGCAAAAACATAAAAGAACGGTCATGGTAGACAACATCTGGTGCTTCTCCTTGGAGAACCCACAAACTACGCGACTGGTTCTCACTATAGGTAACTGGATACATGTGAACTGTATTTTTATGGTTTGCTCAGTGCCGGGGTATACGCCGAGACGTCCAAACCCACGAGAAACTTGTGTACAGCCACCGGCGTGGCCCCGGGTAAGGTGAGGAGCCATTCAGACATAACCAGCTGGAGCTTCGTGAATCTTCCAGTGTTTACGAAGGCCTGGTACCGTCATCCATACCAATGTCCCAGGTATATATTAACGCTGGACATCAACTTAAACATAACGTTAGCGCAGCTGCGATGAAATACGCGAATCAATTCAAGGAATATGAAACACGTGAAGTAATTCCTGTAGTATGAAATACCTGTGTAAGGAGCGAGCGTCATGTTAACAGGAGAAGTTGTTCCAAGAGGCGTTTTTGATGTCAAAAAAAAGAGAAGTTCAGAGCTAAAATGTTTTCTGCTAAAGCAACCATTGTGGACGGCCGCTCTCCAGCACTCACGAGCCGCAGGAAATGAAATAATGACAACTGCCGACTCAGTTAGCCGTCGCTCTAGAGTCACCAGGAATCCGAACAATGGCTCTGGAATTAAACGGAAATTCAATCCCATGATTCATATCCTTCATTTTAACGTCGGTAAATGACCTCTTGTGTAAAATATCCCCCTCCTCTCACCCGCACATGAATAACATAATCTCAAACGGTTGTACTGCGCTAAACTTCGACAGACAGGGAATCCTTCTAATAAGCCTTTGAGGACGACGTGAGACACGTAAACAAACTAACTCTTGTCTTCAGGGTAATATCTACGGTTCATTAGTGGAGGTCGGTCCTTCGCCGCCACACCTCTTGATGGGTGATCAGGGAAATATTTGTATTTAATGGTATATCTTTGTATAATATTCTAATCTTCAACAACCGTGGCCCCAGCCTGCAGCTACTTCGGCTAGAAATAGTGAACAAAAGCGGCATTCTGCAAGCAAATATCTCCTCATTTACGTTATACCGCCCTCACTGGTACTCGGCAAGACAGTATTTTCATATGGCGGTTTCTAAGCACGAATTAAACAACTTAAAAATATACGGTGAAGCAATAACTATGTAAAAATAATCACAGAAAATACTAGTCATTGTTATAAAGTTCTCTGACTTTTAAAAGTTACAAATAACAAATACAATAAAAAAAACATAAAAAGGGAACGATAAACAACTTTTGGAGGTTTAGAGGTGCAAAATCCTCCAAGAAAACGAGGCTTAAAGTTGGGGTCCTGCTTGGATTACGGTTTCCTCTACCTTGAGGTTAGCGCGCGTCTACATCGCACAGTAACTCCAGCCTGGAAGACCCTTACACAGTCCCCCGTCAACAGGTAGCGGCAAGCGATAGATGCAAGCGGGAGGGAGTGCGGGAGCGTGGTGAAGAAGGCACGCGAGCGTGTCAGCAAACGGGAGGAGTCGTGTTCCGCGGACGAAGGTCAGGGACTGGGGGGCGTGATATGGGGAGGGAGAGTGAGAGGCCTCCGCTTCGGGGGTTGGGGGTGTGCCAGGGACGGAGGCGTGGACAAATTGGACCAGGATAACATCAGCCAGAATAAGAGGGTTGCCAAATTTTCCGCCGACTGCGGCCTCCACAGCTGATTGGATGAGTTAATTGGGGGGAACCATAAAGTTGAGCGATAGAACACACAGCCTTGAGCAGTTCCCAAACGACGGTGGCAGTTAAGGTGTCTCTGACGCTAAACAGAACAACCAACGATCCAAATACAGAGTGAAAATGGCCCTTGTGTCCAAGTAATGAAGGGCATACTTTCCTTATCATTTTTCCCGTGAACTGAAAACCTATTGCATAGAGAGAAATGGGACACGTCTATTATCTCCCTTTCAAGAAGCCTTACCTCCATTAACATCTACACGGTATATGAAAGGCAGCAGACACCTTCTTAGCCTCAAGGTTACGCCTACATTACGATAATTAGAGTGTTGGGGTATGAGCCACAAACCCTACAGGGTTAGCACACTTACAGCATTCTAAATGCTTGAAAATTAAATGTCTATGTGAATAACTCGGAGACTAGACGTATGTGTGTGTGTGTGTGTGTGTGTGTGTGTGTGTGTGTGTGTGTGTGTGTGTGTGTGTGTGTGTGTTATCATCGGATCATTAACTTGTATAATTCATTTCAGAGGTGATAATGAAAGCAATCCAACTTATATCATTACGGGTATAACTCATGTAGTTCCAATTTTTTTTTACATTTGGTTCAGAAAGATTACACTCGCATTCTCTAGCGTCTTTCGCTACCGACACACCAGACGCACTCTCATTACAAATGACTCCAACTCAGTCATCTACGATACAAAATCAACTTCTTGGAGAGATTTCGTTCCTCTACATCCAAAGATGAGATAGGAATATCCAGTCCTACAGAATGTGCCGCGGACAATGAATTTTCGGAGCGAGATAATTTTCCAGACCCTGACGGGAACAGTTGGTAAGATTTTATCTTAATGTTCCAGTACTGCGCCCTCCTCAGCCTTACACGCCCACAAGGTCCAAAATTTGACAAAACTTGGGTATAGGAGAGGACTCTAACCCATCTCCTTATGGGAAGAATGACCCATATGACCCACTCGTATAATTCTATCTTGCCCCCGCGAACAGTCGGACGGGCCAGCTGCCAGGTCGTGTTATCTCGAGCCCATCGCACGGAAATAGGCTCCGAGAGTGACCGCCGCTGAGAATGATCAGCTCGGCCCTGAGTGATTGAGTATATAGCTGGGTGTAATGAGCCTCACACAACGTGAGAGGATGAGGAACGGTAAGAGGAACGCGTCAGGTGAGTGATCGCGTAGGAGGGTAACCGCCTGAGAGGCAGAAGAGCGACGGACGGAGCGCCTGGCTCATACAACTTTTTGTTTTGTCACTTGTGGTCGTGGCTGCAGGGCGCTAATCCACGCGTCCTGTCACTATATGTACTACACCGCCAACACCGTTAACATCTGCACGCTGGTGTCACTGACAACACATGCGCCCGGCCAACATCATTAGCCCACTCCTCATTCCCAACAAGCAATGCCATCTGCCCTGCTAAGTCAATATTTATGAATTATCAATGATCCATCCTTCAGGAGGCAAGAGGAGCTCCACCTCCCTGGCCATCTCTTTCACAACTGCACTACAAGGAAAGCTCTACAGCTCCTTACAAACGAAGTGGTGCTTTCCTCAACTATTTCGATTGCAATAATCAGTGATCCTGTTAGAGGCGACCAGTAGCACCATCCATTGTCAACACACTGCAACAGCTTATTGCAAGTTGTCAAGCCAACAGACTCCCTAGGAGGACAAATGGCGCCGGAAGGTGAGTGCTTAGCCTTTAGCCTATGACCGGCCATCAGGTCAGGGCGGTCGGCTTGTGGCATCTGGTCACGACAAACCAGGTTTGGCAGCAGGTCATAATGGACCACTGGTGGCATCAGGTCGAGACGAACCCTGCAGGCACCAGGTCAAGACGGACAGTTGGTGGCACAAGCTCAAGACGGTATTGGAGTGTCCGCCTCGCTGTTTGATGGTTCAAATCAATCACGTCGGCCGCGATCACCTGGAGGGACCGCAGACGCCTCGGGGTCTGTGAGGCTCGTAAGCGTCTACTCCTCTACTGGGTGGCTCGTGATGCTGTCACTCCAGCACACACACACACACACACACACACACACACACACTACACTACACTACACTGTAAGGCCAAAAATCACTTGCGTAACTCTGAAATGTTGATGTACTTCACTGTAGACGACACTATTACCGCTAAGAGTGAAATATAATGCCAATAAAACAGTGACACAATACAGCAAATATATGAGCGCCACTTTAGTCAAACATCAAAAATTCATTACACGTGCATAAAGCGTGTCTCAGTTGTACAAACGTTTGAATGACAATTGCATTAACTGAGTCCATATATCCCCCAATCTCGTTTTTAGGATAAAAAACATAAATTTTCTCATTCAGTGGGTGAGGCTGCCAACAGTGCCACACAACGCGATACTACCCGGAATCTGGTGACGTACATCTACGAGGAGGGAGCAGCGATGCACGGTTCTCTACTGGCCAGTGTTAAAGTTTGAAATTAAATGAAAAAAGCATTTTTTTTCAGTAATGTGGTCAAGTATAAGAAGCAGATTATGATTCTGACCAAACGTAGGATGTGGAGCTTGCTCAATATCTTCGTATCCACACACACACACACACACATATATATATATATATATATATATATATATATATATATATATATATATATATATATATATATATATATATATATATATATATTGGAAAGGATCACAATTTTGCGCGTGATCAAGATATTCCTATGAGTCCACGGGGAAAATGAAACACGAAAAGTTCCCAAGTGCACTTTCGTGTAATAACCACATCATCTCTGATGATGTGATTCTATATATATATATATATATATATATATATATATATATATATATATATATATATATATATATATATATATATATATATATATATGAACGTTATTCAAACAATTACTAGCAAATAGTTTGTCTCTGTTATTGTTCTCATTAAGTTGGACTCTAGCGATAGGTAAGGGACGATGAAAACTCCCAAGTACCCCCCATCACTACCCTTACACACACACACACACACACACACACACACAACACACACAGTTTGTAAGAGTGCAGATATACATTCAATGCAGTGATGCATAAACACATACATTATAGCAAATTCAATTCAACGAAAAAAAAAACCAACCATTCACTACACTGTGACAATCAACATTCCCTATCTATATATTTCACAGTGGAATAACACTATTATTTGATCATCCAATTAAAATCGCATATTGAGTAATCATGATTAACAGAATGGTAGGAACCCATTTTTTTTTTAAATGGATTTCTCTGCGATAAATAAAGTTGGTGACAATATATTCATTACCGATGCAAACGTCATTACAACCCCCCCCTCCCATTGGACAATGATATTCCAATTACATCTCTTGCTCGTTACAGAGCTTGGGTGTGACGGGCAAGGGTCTATAGCCATGTTATCGGCACCTGGTATAGCAGGATGATAGTGCTATAAGGCCGGGTTTACGGGGCGACGGGAATAGAGTCGTGCAATGATACTGCAAGCATGAGATGAGGAGAGTCTAGGGGAGTGGCAGTGTATAAAAGTGCGAGGTCTTGCAGCACTGTGGGACACACAAGTCCTACCTACATCGCAGATGCGAAGGTCAGACACGCCATGTGTACGGCTGTAATACACAGTGCGATGCTAACGTAACAATGACCTTTACCATCATGCGCACTAAGTCCAGCCAATACCATCGATGCCCAAAAGCCCCAACAACTTCACCGGCATGAAGTGAAGTGCACCGGAGGTAATAAGTGTGCGAGGCTGTCAGGGGTAACGCCACACGTTCGGTCGGCATAAGATAGTCTGACTAGTTCGTGTTCTCTTCCAACTTGTTCCATACTCCCGCCCTACACCCCAGACTCTCGTGGGATCAACGACCCCTGGCCCCTGCTGGATGCCACGCCCTCATAGCTATGAATACACGGAGAGATTAATGAAGGAAGGAGAAATAGTGTCTCGAAAGACTGTAATAAAGTTCGGATCCTCTTGGCCATGAATTATGGTCCTTTCAGACGGTGGAAGGGACGATCGCACATGTTAGGGGAACGGATGGAACGGGGTCAGAGAATAGCAGAGACAAGACTCATGATGCTGCCTCCTGGTGCGGTGATCATTTTACAACAGGTTAATGGCCAGGCCGGCCTTGAACCTAGCTGCGAAATTTCCATGATTTTGGGACGCTTCAGCGGCCGAACACTGTCTACACAGACACTTAAGTACCTCTTGACACCCACGTCATATCCTAATCAGATCCTCGACCAATGTTGGTAGGAATAATAATACAAAGAAGTAGCACAAACACGAACTAATGGTAAAGGAAGGAGAATATATCTTCGAGAACTGGGTGTAGTGAACACGCTCCATATTCAAACCTTTACTCATTTCTTTTCTTCCTTTCTTGTTTTGTTATAACCATAGATAATGTCAACCTGTGTATCATTTTCCCGCCACGCTCACCCACACCCGGCACCCTGTCACCTCCCCTCACACCACGGCCCCCACCCGCGAACCCTCCCTCCCAGCAGCCCAACATCTGTTAACTCACCTTTCGGCCTCACTAGCGACGACAGGCGTAGAGCAGCTGACGAACACCAGGAGAGACGAATGGTGAGATAATGAGGAGAGGGACGACCAGACCACGACGCTCATCCATGTTAACCTTAACTTGTAATGGACACATGCTTCTACCACCTGCTGGCCACGACAGGGAGTGTTGAATATAGATGAGACTCTGGTGACGATGCAGCCGTACACACGAGGCAATACTAGCGATCTGTGACCGGAGATGATGAAGACGATTGAGGTCTACCGTGAGCTACAACGCACGCACGTCTACAGGAGATACAGCTTACGATGACACCTCCCTCTACACTACAGACACAAACATGAGAAAGAGAAAAAAAAAAAAGGAAATCACGAATGATAAAAAAAAAAAATACACAATCTCACTTCTGGTTTAAAATGAATATCAAGGTTTAGATATCCATGCAAAGTGAACCATTCTGAACGTGTTATGAATCAACCATATACAGTGAAAACTCATCATCCGGTGAGGGGCTACGGGTGCTGTGCGTGGACCTGTACGTACGTACGTTAGATCTATAAATTTGCAACACCGTGCAGGACTGACCATGGGAACGGAACTAAACGCACATAACATGTCGTACAGCTCAGCCAAGCACTGTCGAGTCCGTATCTACATATTCCTGCACAGGCCAGCCACAGCAACGTATAGAGGTACCGTAGCCACGAGACAAGCTGAACTACAGACCGCCAGCTCACGGCTGGGGAAGTGTGTCCAGCTTCGTCTCAACTCTAAATCTTGACCTTCTTACTCCCACACACAGGAAAAGAAAAAAAATGGTAATATTACTGATAATATATATGCATATATTCCTCCGGCAGCCACCACGGAAGACTGTCTTATTGTAAATAAGACTATTTGTCCCGGATATGAAGCGGCGGATGATCTATCGTGCAATAAAGTAGAGGAATCTTAGCAATATTAAGCAAAGGTGATTTATGTATTCATTCTAAGGGGGGGAAAAAAATATGGAAACCACCATTACCCTTCTTCCCATAAGACGCTCAACAAATTCATCGTGATGAGAATCTTTTTCTCATACGTTTGAGTCATTTCACAGCCTACTGTGCATATAAACATAGGCAAATTCTGTTTGAATAATATCTTTTTGAGCTCTTTGGACAGTATCTTTTGAGTCCTGCAAGAGCACTAAACTTTAGGCACACACTTGATTACCACCACAGCCACTTTCGGCAGTCACTCGGGGACAAGACCGGATCTATTTTCCTTCGTGACATGAACAGTGTGAACCTATGAGTTAAATGCGTGAAACATACACTTTCATAAATTAAAGAAATTGCACATGTGACCATAACGTAGCCTATGTTAGGGTTAGGTGTAACCCGACGACCCACTACGAGACGACGCCATGTTAAACGGAGGTTGAGTAATGATGGACTCCCGTGGGCGAGAATATCCCTGACTAACACTGTTCTTCCAACCGTTAACTGACGATGGTACGGCCTCGCCCACGGGGGAACTATCACGCAAGTCGACAATTTAGTAACAACAACAAAAAAAAGAAAAATCAAAAAGAAGCATACGAAAGCGGGAAGACCAAGCGCTAGAGGTGGAGTCGAGGAAAGAACGAGAAGACAAGTGTGACGTAGCGGGGTGCGGGAGGAACAGGAATAATATGTGGGACGGCAAAACGAGACGGGAGACGGGAAGCGGGGACGGCACAGACTTGGAGGGAAGGGGAGAGAGAGAGAGACAGAGAAGGGAGGAGAGAAGAGACAACGACGATGGAAGGGGAGCATAGGGAAGAAAGAGAAAAGGTGAGAAAAGACGTTTACAGGAGACAAGAAAGAGGTACGATGAGGGGAGAGGAACGAAGGATGAGATAAGGGTGATGGGTAGGGGATGGGGAAGTTCAGCGTGGTGACGGTCGGTCACTCAACTAGGGGCAAAAGATATCAGTACAATCTTATGGAAACGACTTGCCGCTGCTTGGTGGTCGCGGTGACGAGGACTCGTCAGGCCGGGGACTGTGCGGCCGAGGTTGCCAGCTAGGAAGCAGGAGGAGGGGGCCGCTGAGCCCATCAGCTAAAACAAGGAGGTTGTGTGTTGGTGGAGAGGATGACCCGCTGAGGACCAGGGATGTGAGAGCGCCCCACCGGCTCAGTGTTGTCAAAGTCACAAAGCCATGTATTAGCCCGTAATACAAAGCTGAATATGTACATGCAACTACGTTTGTCCATGCGGATACACAAGTATACACTTGCATCGAGGATCATATACCACCTCCACATCTCCTGCACCAGCACCTCCACATCTCCTCCACCAGCACCTCCACATCTCCCACACCAGCACCGCTACTTCTACACCAGCACCTCCACATCTCCTGCACCAGCACCGCCACATCTACACCAGCACCTCCACATCTACACCAGCACCTCCACATCTCCTACACCAGCACTTCCACATCTACACCAGCACCGCCACATCTACACCAGCACCTCCACATCTACACCAGCACCTCCACATCTACACCAGCACCGCCACATCTACACCAGCAGCTCCACATCTCCTACACCAGCACCTCCACATCTCCTACACCAGCACTTCCACATCTCCTTCCGCCCAGACTCCAACGCCCTTAACATCCCTACAAGATATAAATCTCAACAAAGTTTCCCCTGTTGATCCAACAGCACCATACCTTCTCCCAACAGACGGTGTAAACTTCATTAAGATTCCGGCATTAAATATAAGCAGAAGACAAATTTACAACCCAATTTTTCCCGGCCTCACATCGAGACAGACTATAACCCAGACGGAATTAACTGGCCCCAGTTGGACGCGAGAGTTTGTAACTAGAAGCCGTATATTGCTCCTGGTAATTACAACAATAACAGCCAACTAGCATTAACTACACAGCCAGCGTGTGTCCTCTCGCTCTCCTCTGATGCCGCGAGCGCTGGTGTTTATGGTCGCCAGCCGAGACGTGTGATCTTCCTTGTACCTGATGTAGTCTGGCCTGGGGACTTCAAGTATGCTTCAGTGGAGGTGAAAGGTGGAGAAATTTCTTAAAAGAAAATCATATTTACGACATCTTTGCCATGTTCATTAAAGTAAGGTTTCTAGGATAGGATATATATATATATATATATATATATATATATATATATATATATATATATATATATATATATATATATATATATATATATATACAGCGATATCACTAACAAAAGGAAACATGAGAATCCTGAGCGCTTTTCGGGTATTACCACAGCAGGGAACTAGTTACTGAATGAGAAATTCAATACAACAGAAGCAATATAGACATAACCTGTATTGTGTCTATTTTCCCACTCTGTAACTAGTCCTCTGAAGTGGTAATACTCGAAAGCGCTCAAGATTCTCGTGTTCCCTTTTCCTAACGGTATTTCTGCACTCATGAAGTCACGCGTTTCTTTTGATTTTCTGTGTGTGTGTGTGTGTGTGTGTGTGTGTGTGTATATATATATATATATATATATATATATATATATATATATATATATATATATATATATATATATATATATATATATATATATATATATATATATATAAAACCACTACACCACGCCTAGCCTATTCATATCATTATGAGGTTGACTTGTAGTGTTCTCCAATTCACGACATGAAATGGCAAAATCTTTGACCCGAGTCTTCAGGGTCAGGTCAGTGGTGACGACATCATACCCCGAGGTCGTAGCATCATGCTGAGGTAGTGAGGTCACAGCGGTAAGCATCATACAGCACAGGATTGCAGCGCATCAATGATGCCCACAAGTTCATCCCTTTTTTAACCACTGGACCGCTGCACACTGTGGCATCGCCTCTGTGTACACTCCCCGCCTGTACAAGGTATTCTCGTCTTTTCCCGTCGTGTACACAGCATTCGTTATCTCGCAACGGGTACACACTCGGCCTCTGCAAAAGATTCCTCCCATCCCACTGTGTACACTCTCTCCGGGTGTACTTACAAATTATCCTCCCCCTAGTCAACTTGCTTACGTACGTACCCCCCTACTGCAACCTGTCCGCACATCGTAAAAAGTTGAGGACGAGAGAACCGACCTGATATGGAGCATTAACCTAATTAAGAGCTTCTGTGGCAGACAGGTGGCTTACTACTGCATAGCAACCTGACCTCTGGTGGCACTTCTCACTCCTGTTCCGACCGTGTACCGGGTGATAGTTCCTGATCAATTAACCTGCTCTCATAACAAAACCTATTTACCATATCTTGTACCATACATAAGCATTCTTTTTTTTTTTCTAATCACTATGTGACCATCATTATGGCATTTGTGGATTCATATATACATTATGAATTGAATCACCTTTTAATTCGAGATAAACATACTTATATACAGCTGATTTCAGCTACCACACCAGTCACTCACGCCCACATGGGGTTGAAGAAGTAAAGGTAACGGGGCCAGCCTGCCTCTACATCATCCCTACTTACACACGTATGACCAGTAGTTTGTATCAATAATGTTCAGATCATTACCTTAAAAGCTAAATAGAGGGCTATACTTCCCTGACAGAACGTTTAACACCTCCTGAGCGTCTATAAACACCACCATCTTTCATCGTTTTAAACTGGGAACAGCAGCAGCAGCAGAAGCAGCAGCAGCAGAAGCAGCAGCAGTAGTAGCAGCAGCAGCGACGGACCATCTTCTTGTTTACTTAACACCTTTTCCCTTCCTTCCCATGTATCTCCTTGTTCCTATCTCTTCTCCTTCTCGTCCATTTTCTTGTTTTCCTTCACACCTTTTCCTCTGTCATACCCGTCCTCTTTTCATCTTCCTTCATCACATTCTTCCTTCCCTGCCTCATATATCTGTCTTGTTGTCTCATCCTTCATCCCATTCCTCCTCCCCTCCCTTGTGTCTGACCTCTTCTCTCCTTCCTCTACACCTTCCTTACAGGTTTCGTAATAAAAGATAAATTTCAAGGAATTTTATAAAGTTCTTTAGTCATATACACAATACCTGGGATTCCCAAATATTCTCAAATGTTATATAATCAGATTTCCAAAAAAGGTTTCAACAGTACCACATACAAATTCCAAACTAGCTCAACGTGAGACGTGTGGTACCACAAGGCTCGGTCCTATGACCCATACTTTCTGTTGATCATGTCAGTAACCTGGAGACACAAAACTCACGAGCAGAAAACTTCAAAATCTGCCGATGACACGAAACTGAGAAAAGATGCCTTACCCAACAAGGAAGACTGCTTTAGGACTCAGATCTAGACTAATCACCTTATCTAAAATCTTACAACAATAAACAATGATTGAAATCAAGTTCCTTCACTCATACTCTCTTCTCTAAACATTACTCTAACATTGCTAAACAAAACTACACAATATTCAAAGGTAGTGGAGGTACGCTGATGCGTTACTAAATAGAAAATCAAGATGTTATTACTGTCCTTCAGCAGATAACCCCGACATTGGGGCATCAGGGCTGCTACTCGTCCTTCCCATGTACCTTGAGCCTTCCCCCATCCTAGATATCCTTCCACTCCCCCATTTTAACTTTTCCTCCCTTGATCAGTCCCTCCTCTGTCCTCCGATCCTCCCCACCCTAATTCTCTCCTCCCCTAAGTGCGTGCCAGACGGCGTGGCACCGTGAATCATCCATCATGTGACCTCACCACACGGCTCTACCCACGCCACAACGGACGGTAAACACCCGACTCGTCATTTTCCCTGAACAAGGCTGAACATTGTCCTCCAGACTGCGGAAAAGAATGCTCTACGTCTCTCCGCCGAAGATAATTCGTCCATTAAACCGACGACCACCAGATAAAACCATTAAGACGAAGCGGCCCACGCTCAGCTCTGACTCTAAGAGGTAAAAGCCCTCACACGGCAACTGCCGTATGGCCCGAGTCATTGTGCCCTTGTAAACAAAGCCGAGTCTGTCTCGTAGGCTCTGGTGTAGAGACGCTGTTGTAGACGGTCCTGACCATTGCCGCCGGGTCCTTCCCCTTGTGAGATGCAAGTGGTAGAAGGGCAGGCAGGGCCATTAGGGCCTGAGCCCTGCCTCTTTCGTGAGAGCCACTGGTGGAGGGGTAGGGAAGACCATCACTGCCTGAGTCCTGCCCCTTGTGTGAAGCCTTAAGTGAAGGGGTAGGCAGGGAGAACGCAAGGCAGAGAGGGAGGGAAGGTGGGGCCTGGGTAGGTAAGGAAGTGGCCACAAATGCTTGGGTGGAGACGGAGGGGACACAAGGACTAGGGGGGACACGGAAGGTTGACAAGTGCTTGGAGAGGGACGGAGAGGCCACAAACACTAGGGAAAGTTAGGCAGGACTGTGAGTACCAGGAAGGGAAGGGCCACACGGATGAGTGACGGTATGGAAGGCAACAAGGACTAGGGAGGGCTGGGGGAGGCACAAGTACTAGGGAGGGATGAAGCAGACACAAGTACTAGGAAAGGAGCCAGAACTGTGAGGGAGGGGATAAAAGGGACCAGGCCACTCGAACTCAGGTGAGGCCACTCCAACCCTAGTGGTGCTACTTAAGCTGGTGATCCACTTATGCCATGCTAATTACCCATTGGTTGAGTCACCCTTTCAAACATTTTTTACCTATCATATTCTTATATACTGCCTGCACTCACAATTTCTTCATTCACCTTGCTGCATTCATTCAATCTAGACACTGGCGGAACGACCCGAACATTGGCCAGGCTACTCACACAGAAACAGGCTGGTCATATATACTGGCGAGGCCATTAAGACACTGGCAGTGTCACTCAGGCATTGACGGGGCCACTAGGTCACTGACGGGGCCACTCGGACACTGACAGTGTCACTCAGGCATTGGCGGGGCCACTAGGTCACTGACGGGGCCACTCGGACACTGACAGGTCCTACTCAGGCACTGCTGAACCGCTCACACACTGACGGGGTGCTCAGACCCAGACTGGTGCCACCGACACACTAGCCGAACCACTCATACCGTGACGAAGCCTTTCAGACAATGAAGAGGACACTCAGACAAGAGAGGAGCCAAACAGGCACCGCCGGAGCCACTCAGGTAATGGTCGACCACTTCGACATTGGCAAGGCCATTAACAGCCACAAACAGACACGAGCATCGCCTCTCAAGACAATGTGAGGGAGACTTTTATGTAATGAAGATGCACTTACATCAGGCAGTGGCAAGGCAGTGGCAAGGCCACTTACCGGCAGGTTACACAAAATGCCCACTAGTAAAGTGGACATGACTCGAAACACTAGACCTTCCCTGGGTAGAATATCCCGGTTCCCCTGCCACACCTTAACATACCTCGGGGCGTAGCGGCCTCCCACCTGGCTCCTTAATTACATACCTGCTGCGCTGTGTCTCAACTTTCCATACGGCGATGGATGAGATGAAGCGCGTCCGCCTGCCTCCCTCCTGGCTTTACGTACACCGTCCTGGGGCAGTTGAGCCGCACACCTACCGCCTATATTGCATTATACAGGGCCGAAAGGAGGCGCTTGGGAGGAATATCTCGAACTAGGGTGGAAGAATGAGTAGGTTACGGGGAGATTAAGACGAGGGAGAGGCTGGCAGGGAGTGGGAGAGGCACTGAGAGGTGAGAAGGCGTCATGGGAGGTAAGTTTACACAGGTACTTCAGCCTGTCAGCAAGTATCTGGTTACTTAGGAGTAGGAGCTGGCCTGGCGCACATACCTCCCGCCTGACGCTCTATGTATATATTTATATGTGTGTGTGTGTGTGTGTGTGTGTGTGTGTGTGTGTGTGTGTGTGTGTGTGTGTGTGTGTGTGTGTGTGTGTGTGTGTGTGTGTGTGTGCGTAAATATTCCTCTCCGTAACCATAGGCATATTTTGTTCAGGAAGTCCATGTAAAATATTTTAGCAGGAACAAATAATGAGCTATGAATACCTGTAGCGCTTCCCCTCAGGCCATCGATCAAATGACTTTTTTTCACCATAATTAGACGAGAGAGGGAAAGTGAAAGAGGGTAGACGGGAGAGGAAGACGAAAG